>NW_027198531.1:0-43107 GCF_038502225.1 Cherax quadricarinatus | reverse complement strand
TTTAATTGTAACTGATTCTCTGTCATCCATAAATGCTCTCAACTCATTAAGTATAAATTGTGGCATGCTTGTGTCAGAAGCCAGACACAGGTATGGTAGGATTGTGGACAGTGGAGTCAGAGTGCACATGCTGTGGATTCCATCTCACATTGGTCTTCAGATGCATGATAGAACTGATAAATTGGCTAAGCTGTATGCTTTCAAAGAGGGAGTAGATTACAATCTTGGCTTGTCAGTTAGTAGTTTGAGAACAATAATACGAAAAGAACTTCAACTGAATTTTATTGACTTAAGACTCAGGGAGATTGACACAAGTCAGTCCATCTATCATCATTCTATCATGTGTGTGTGTGTGTGTGTGTGTGTGTGTGTGTGTGTGTGTGTGTGTGTGTGTGTGTGTGTGTGTGTGTGTGTGTGTACTCACCTATTTGTACTCACCTATTTGTGGTTGCAGGGGTCGAGTCCTAGCTCCTGGCCCCGCCTCTTCACCGGTTGCTACTAGGCCCTCTCTCTCCCCGCTCCATGAGCTTTATCAAACCTCGTCTTAAAACTGTGTATGGTTCCTGCCTCCACTACGTCATTTTCTAGGCTATTCCACTGCCTTACAACTCTATGACTGAAGAAATACTTCCTACTATCTCTCTGACTCATTTGTGTCTTCAACTTCCAATTGTGGCCTCTTGTTTCTGTGTCCCCTCCCTGGAACATCCTGTCTTTGTCCACCTTGTCTATTCCACGCAGTATTTTATATGTCGTTATCATGTCTCCCCTGACCCTCCTGTCCTCCAGTGTGGTCAGGCCGATTTCCCTTAATCTTTCCTCATAGGACATTCCCCTTAGCTCTGGAACTAACCTTGTCGCAAACCTTTGTACTTTCTCTAGTTTCTTGACGTGCTTTATCAAGTGCGGGTTCCAAACAGGTGCTGCATACTCCAGTATGGGCCTGACATACACGGTGTACAGTGTCTTGAATGATTCCTTACTAAGGTATCGGAATGCTGTTCTCAGGTTTGCCAGGCGCCCATATGCTGCAGCAGTTATCTGATTGATGTGTGCTTCCGGAGACATGCTCGGTGTTATACTCACCCCAAGATCTTTCTCCTTGAGTGAGGTTTGCAGTCTTTGGCCACCTAGCCTATACTCTGTCTGTGGTCTTCTGTGCCCCTCCCCCATCTTCATGACTTTGCATTTGGCAGGATTAAATTCGAGAAGCCATTTGCTGGACCAGGTGTCCAGTCTGTCCAGGTCTCTTTGAAGTCCTGCCTGGTCCTCATCAGATTTAATTCTCCTCATTAACTTCACATCATCTGCAAACAGGGACACTTCTGAGTCTAACCCTTCCGTCATGTCGTTCACATATACCAAAAATAGCACTGGTCCTAGGACCGACCCCTGTGGGACCCCGCTCGTCACAGGTGCCCACTGTGATACATCATTACGTACCATGACTCGTTGTTGCCTCCCTGTCAGGTATTCTCTGATCCATTGCAGTGCCCTTCCTGTTATATGCGCCTGATGCTCTAGCTTCTGCACTAATCTCTTGTGAGGAACTGTGTCAAAGGCCTTCTTGCAGTCCAAGAAGATGCAATCAACCCACCCCTCTCTCTCTTGTCTTACTTCTGTTATTTTATCATAAAACTCCAGAAGGTTTGTGACACAGGATTTGCCTTCCGTGAATCCGTGCTGGTTGGCATTTATACTCCTGTTCCGTTCCAGGTGCTCCACCACTCTCCTCCTGATAATCTTCTCCATAATTTTGCATACTATACACGTCAATGACACAGGTCTATAGTTTAGTGCCTCTTTTCTGTCTCCTTTTTTAAAAATGGGAACTACATTTGCCGTCTTCCATACCTCAGGTAGTTGCCCAGTTTCCAGGGATGTGTTGAAGATTGTGGTAAGTGGCACGCACAACATATCTGCTCCCTCTCTAAGGACCCACGGGGAGATGTTGTCTGGTCCCATTGCCTTTGAGGTATCGATGTCCCTTAGCAGTTTCTTCACCTCCTCCTCATCTGTATGTATGTCGTCCAACACTTGTTGGTGTATTCCTTGCTGGTGTCCCCATCTGGTCTGTCCCCCCAGAGTCCTTCCTGTCTCTACTGTAAATACTTCCTTAAATCTCGTGTTGAGCTCCTCACATACCTCTTGATCGTTTCTTGTGAGTTCTCCACCTTCTTTCCTCAGCCTTATCACCTGGTCCTTGACTGTTGTCTTCCTCCTAATGTGGCTATACAGCAGTTTCGGGTCAGATTTGACTTTCGATGCTATGTCGTTTTCATACTGTCGCTGGGCCTCCCTCCTTATCTGTGCATACTCGTTTCTGGCTCTTCTACTAATCTCCTTGTTTTCCTGGGTCCTATGCCTCCTGTACCTTTTCCATTCTCTGTTGCACTTAGTTTTTGCCTCCCTACACCTTCGGGTAAACCAAGGACTCGTTTTGGTCTTCCTATTATTTCCGTTTCCCTTGGGAACAAAACTTTCCTCTGCCTCCTTGCACTTTGTTGCCACATATTCCATCATCTCGTTTACTGATTTTCCTACCATTTCTCTGTCCCACTGAACCTCCTGCAGGAAGTTTCTCATACCTGTGTAGTCCCCCCTTTTATAGTTTGGCCTGTCCCCTTCAGTTCCTGTTACCTTCTCCACTTGTAACTCTACTATATAGTCAAAACTCAGAACCACATGATCGCTAGCTCCAAGGGGCCTCTCATAAGTGATGTCCTCAATGTCTGAACTGCTCAGGGTGAACACAAGATCCAGTCTTGCTGGCTCATCCTCCCCTCTCTCTCTGGTTGTGTCCCTGACATGTTGATGCATGAGGTTTTCAAGTACCACATCCATCATCTTGGCTCTCCATGTTTCGGGACCCCCATGTGGCTCCAGGTTTTCCCAGTCGATCTCCCTGTGGTTGAAATCGCCCATTACCAGTAACTTTGCTCTGCTCGAGTGAGCTCTTCTTGCCACCTCAGCCAGTGTGTCCACCATCACCCTGTTGTTTTCTTCGTACTCCTCTCTTGGCCTCCTGCAGTTCTGTGGTGGGTTATACATCACTCCAATGACTACTTTATGTTCTCCGGACTGAATTGTACCTACAATGTAGTCTCTTTCTCCAATCATGTCCATGCCTTCCATTTCCTCAAATCCCCATCGGTGTTTTATGAGCAGTGCAACCCCTCCTCCCCCTCTACTCCTTCTATCTTTCCTCAGGATCTGATATCCTGTTGGGAAGATTGTGTCTGTTATTGTCTCAGCGAGTTTTGTTTCTGTGACTGCTATGATGTCTGGGGATTTTTCACTGATTCTTTCATTCCACTCCTCATGTTTATTCATTATTCCATCCGCGTTTGTGTACCAAACCTTTAGTTTCTTTTCTATCATTGTGGTCATGCAAGAATATTGGGGTTGGGGGAGCGAGAGCCTTGGTGGGGGCCTATATGGGGCTGTGGTGTAGGTGGGGTTTGTGTTGATGGGGGTGGGGTCAGAATGCCCATAAGGGACAGCTGTTGGGGTGAGGTTTGTGATATGGGGATTGGTGGCAGAGGGAACAGTGAGTGGGTTGTAGTATAGGTTGCTCAGTTGCGTTGGGAATGTCGCGGGTGGAGTCTTTTGGTGGGAGATTCTGTGGGGTGTGTTTGCCCTTCCTCCTGTGTCTGGGTCCTGCTCATTTTCATTGCTTCTCGTTCCTCCTTGCGTCTCTGTACCCTCTCTTTCAGTGTAGTCCTTTCTTCTTGTGTTCTGTCGCGGTCGAGGTATACTCTCTGGTACCCCTCTTTGTCCCTCAGTCTTGCTTTCTCTTGCAGAATCCTGGTTCGAACTGATTCTTCCTTGAAAGTTACTCTGACAGGCCGTATCCTTCCACTCGCAAACCACCCAATTCTCTGAAAATTTGTCACCTGGGTCATATTGCCCTCCCCTATTGTTTTCATGATGCCTTCAATCATTTTTTTCTCCTCCTGTTTTATTTCTTCAAAGTTGGCCCCCTTGGCTTCTTGGAGCCCGTACACAAAAACTGACCTCGCCCTTTCCTCCTCCCACTGAGTCTCCATCTGCGTCCTCTGAGGCATTTTATTTCCTTCCATTGACATGTTCTTGCCTTCAGTCCCTGTCATATCTGAAACTTCTATTCTCAGTGGACTGTCTTTCCTGACCAGCTGTCCCTTGCTACTGCAGTTGGCTGTTAGAATCTCTGCATATAGCATACCTTCATTGTCTTCGGACCTGTCGTTTGATCTTAGTGTGCTCGTCGTCTTTTCCCTGGCCCCACGTGGGTCTGATAGGGCCTTCATGTTCGGCATGTCTCCGTTGTTGCTTACCATCCCCTTGTCTGCGCCTGACTTTGAATTTCCTGATGTCACACCTGAATTGTCATTTGTCTCTCTAATCTGTTTCAGGCTTTGCAGTTTCTCTTCTAAGCACTGTATCCTAGCTTCTGCTGCTAAGACCTGTACTTCCCACTTCCTGCACTCTTCAGCTATCCGCTCCTCCATTTTCTTACCAAGCTCTACTATCTTCCTTCCCCACTCTTCCTCCCTTTTTTGGAGCTCTAGCTCCCAGTCTTTCCTCCCTGGTTCGTCCACCAGATCTCTGGGTTTCCGTCCTCTAAGGCCACCCATTTTTTTTTTTTTTTTTTTTACTTTTTATTACCACAGACAGAAGGCTAGAGGAGGGAGAGGGTGTGGGGGAGAGAGAGAGAGGGTAGAAAGAGGGAGAGAGAGGAGAGAGAAAGGGTAGAAAGAGGGAGAGAGAGGAGAGAGTATGGGGGTGAGGGATAAGACCAAGGGGGAGGGAGAGAAATGTGAGGGGGGAGAGAAAGGGTAGAGAGAGGGAGAAAGAGAGGGAGAGGGAGAGGGAGAGAAAGAGAGAGAGAGGGAGAAAGGAGGGAAGAAGGCTATGAGAGAGAGAAACGCGAGGGAGGGAAAAGGTAAGAGGTCTGTGGGGGAGGCAGTCAAATTCCAAGGATCAGCTGTGTGTACTCACCTAGTTGTGGTTTCGGGGTCGAGACCCAGCTCCTGGCCCCGAGTGTGTATGTGTGTGCGCGCGTGTGTGTGTGTGTGAGCACGTCAGTTGTTTATATGTCCCAGAAATACAATTCACTTCTGTGTATCCGTAATACTAATGAGATACCACTAACACTGAGAGTAGTTCTAATAATTATAATACTAGCGTGTGTTAACAAGTCATTCTTTCACCCAGTTATGTACTACCTTTTACTACATGTGTAGAGGAGGGAGAGGGTGTGGGGGAGAGAGAGAAAGGGTAGAAAGAGGGAGAGAGAGGAGAGAGAAAGGGTAGAAAGAGGGAGAGAGAGGAGAGAGTATGGGGGTGAGGGATAAGACCAAGGGGGAGGAGAGAGAGAAATGTGAGGGGGAGAGAAAGGGTAGAGAGAGGGAGAAAGAGAGGGAGAGGGAGAGAAAGAGAGAGAGAGGGAGAAAGGAGGGAAAGAGGGTATTGAGAGGGAGAAACGCGAGGGAGGGGAAAGGTAAGAGGTCTGTGGGGGAGGCGGTCAAATTCCAAGGATCAGCTGTGTGTACTCACCTAGTTGTGGTTTCAGGGGTCGAGACCCAGCTCCTGGCCCCGAGTGTGTATGTGTGTGCGCGCGTGTGTGTGTGTGTGAGCACGTCAGTTGTTTATATGTCCCAGAAATACAATTCACTTCTGTGTATCCGTAATACTAATGAGATACCATTAACACTGAAAGTAGTTCTAATAATTATAATACTAGCGTGTGTTAACAAGTCATTCTTTCACCTAGTTATGTACTACCTTTTACTACATGTGTACCCAGTACTTGCTTCTCAGATTGTACTGTCTTTGTGTCCTAGACCATTATCTCTCGAAACTGTTGTCAGGGCTGTAGTCCCATTAGCCACGACTTAATCCTCCTGCTTAATCCTTACTCCTACAAAGTTTATCTTCCTACTACTGCTAGGTGTTGTGTGTATGATAATCGCTCTGGAGCAGGGTTTAGATATCGAGTTACCAGTGACCGCTGGGCCGGCTCTATCACTCAGACTTCCCGCCAACCACAAAACAGGTGATTTGTACGTTACTGGTCAGAGGGGACGTCCATCCAGATGCCTGATGTACGATGCTCGCTGTACGATGCTTGCTGTACGATGACTCGTGCACCTCGCCCTTCCGCCGCTGGCTTCTTCGCTATTCTTATCTCGTTGCCCTTTTGAGTCCTCATTTACCACACTTATCACTTGTATACTGCTACTTTTATAATTTACACTTCACTTTGGGTAAGTACACTACTTATTTGTGATGACACCCAGCCTGTTATGGCGGCGCTACTCCCTCAGGCCTACTGCTGCCACCACCTTACATCACATTTTGTCGTTAGCCACCCTCTCTTAATTCTATTTGGTCTTTTCTCTTTAGTCACTCGATTTGTACTTTGTATATGTGTAACAATGTGGCAACAGGTGCCAACTAGGCCTCAACGACTGGCGCTTTGAAATTTTGTTGTATAATTTCAGGCTTTCTCTCGCCTTCACTTTATTTATTTTTGCTAATACATGCCCCTCCCCAATCTTCATGACTTTGCATTTGGCTGGATTGAATTCGAGAAGCCAGTTACTGGACCACATGTCCAGCCTCTCCAGGTCTCTTTGCAGTCCTGCCTCATCCTCGTCCGATTTAATTCTTCTCATCAACTTCACGTCATCTGCGAACAGGGACACTTCAGAGTCTATTCCTTCCATCATGTCGTTCACATATATCAAAAATAGCACTGGTCCTAGAACTGACCCCTGTGGGACCCCGCTCGTAACAGGCGCCCACTGTGATACCTCTTCACGTACCATGACTCGTTGCTGCCTCCCTGTCAGGTATTCCCTTATCCATTGCAGTGCCCTTCCTTTTACGTGTGCCTGATCCTCCAGCTTCTGCACTAATCTCTTGTGGGGAACTGTGTCAAAGGCCTTCCTGCAGTCTAGGAAAACGCAATCTACCCAACCCTCTCTCTCGTGTCTTACTTCTGTTACCTTGTCATAAAACTCCAGGAGGTTTGTGATACAAGATTTGCCTTCCATGAACCCATGCTGGTTTTCATTTATAATCTTGTTCCTTTCCAGGTGTTCGACCACTCTCCTCCTGATAATCTTCTCCATGACTTTGCACACAATACATGTCAGAGACACAGGTCTGTAGTTTAGTGCCTCGTTTCTGTTTCCTTTCTTAAATATGGGGACTACATTAGCTGTCTTCCATTTCTCAGGTAGTTGCCCAGTTTCAAGGGATGTGTTGAAGATTGTGGTTAGAGGCACACACAGCATCTCTGCTCCTTCTCTAAGGACCCATGGGGAGATGTTGTCCGGTCCCATCGCCTTTGAGGTGTCAAGGTCACTTAAGAGCTTCTTCACCTCCTCCTCAGTTGTTCGTATGTCATCCAACACTTGTTGGTATATTCCCTCTTGATGTTCCCTTCTGTGCTGTCTTCCCACAGCCCTTCCTGTCTCTACTGTAAAAACTTCCTTAAATCTCCTGTTCAGCTCCTCACATACCTCCTGATCATTTCTTGTGAGTTCTCCACCTTCTGTCCTTAATCTGATCACCTGGTCTTTGACTGTTGTCTTCCTCCTGATGTGGCTATACAACAGTTTCGGGTCAGTCTTGATTCTCGATGCTATGTCATTTTCATACTGTCGCTGGGCCTCCCTCCTTACCTGTGCGTACTCATTCCTGGCTCTGCGACTGATCTCCCTATTTTCGTGTGTTCTCTGCCTTCTGTACTTTTTCCATTCTCTATTGCACTTTGTTTTTGCCTCCTTACACCGTCGGGTAAACCAGGGGCTCGTTCTGGTCTTCCCGTTGTTACTGTTGCCCTTGGGAATGAACCTTTCCACTGCCTCCTTGCATTTTGTTGCTACATATTCCATCATTTCATTTACTGGCTTTCCTGCCAGTTCTCTGTCCCACTGGACCTCCCGCAGGAAGTTCTTCAACCCTATGTAGTCCCCTCTTTTATAGTCAGGCTTTTCCCATTCTACTCCTGTTATTCTCTCCACTTGCAGCTCTACTATGTATTCAAAGCACAGAACCACGTGTGTGTGTGTGTGTGTGTGTGTGTGTGTGTGTGTGTGACTCAACAATCAATATTTGCACCAATAACTCACTACAGTTGTGACCGGGTGTGGAAGTGTGAATTGCTCATTACACTATAATTTGTTCATGATTGCAGCCATGTATAAACGTAAGTAACCATTCTTACAGTATTCATTACCTTTGTAACTTGCGAGTTCATTACCTTTGTAACTTGTGAGTTCATTACCTTGTACCTAGTTCAGCCATCAAAACTTTGGAGTCCAGTCCCTGGATCCATTACGTACCTCTGTAATCTGTAAATACCTTTGTAACTTGTCATGATTGTGACTAGACCTACCCGGAGTTCATTACCTTTGGAATTTGTGAGTTCATTACCTTTGTAAATTGTGAATTCATTACCTTTGTAACTTGCTCAGCTATCAAAACTTTGGAGTCCAGTCCCTGGACCCATTATGTACCTCTGTAATCTTTTGACTACCGCCCACAGGATGGGTATGTGGTGACTACCGCCCAGAGGATGGGTATGTGGTGACTACCGCACACAGGATGGGTATGTGGTGACTACCGCACACAGGATGGGTATGTGGTGACTACAGCACACAGGATGGGTATGTGGTGACTACCACCCACAGGATGGGTATGTGGTGACTACCGCCCACAGGATGGGTATGGGGTGCATAATAAACATATTAAACTAACTATTTGTGTAACCTCTTTGTGTCTGTTAATATTGTGTTTGTTATTTGCTATTGTTCGTCCTGAGGGATTGTGTTTCAAAATGTGTTTATATACAATGTGTATCAACCCTTGTTTAAGGGTTTTTATGTTAAGCTATGTATTGTATTTTAAATAAAAAAAATAAAAAAACTCCTTCACTTTGTAACTCCTGCAGGAACTTTATCATGCATTCAAGTTTTTATTTTATTTTTCTTTTAAGACTTGGTATTCCCTCTTTTTTCTTTAGTACAGTATTGTACTCACCTATTTGTGGTTGCAGGGGTCGAGTCACAGCTCCTGGCCCCGCCTCTTCGCTGATTGCTACTAGGTCCTCTCTCTCCCTGCCCCATGAGCTCTATCATACCTCGCCTTAAAACTATGTATGGTTCCTGCCTCCACCACATCACTTTCTAGGCTATTCCATGGCCTGACTACTCTATGACTGAAGAAATACTTCCTAACATCCCTTTGATTCATCTGAGTCTTCAACTTCCAATTGTGACCTCTTGTGTCTGTGTCCCATCTCTGGAACATCCCGTCTTTGTCCACCTCGTCTATTCCGCGCAGTATTTTATATGTCGTTATCATGTCTCCCCTGACCCTCCTGGCCTCCAGTGTCGTCAGGCCGATTTCCCTCAACCTTTCTTCATAGGACAATCCCCGTAGCTCTGGGACTAGTCTTGTTGCAAACCTTTGCACTTTCTCTAATTTCTTGACGTGCTTGACTAGGTGTGGATTCCAAACTGGTGCTGCATACTCCAGTATGGGCCTGACGTAGATGGTATACAGAGTCTTAAACGAATCCTTACTGAGGTATCGGAACGCTATCCGTAGGTTTGCCAGGCGCCCGTATGCTGCAGCAGTTATCTGATTGATGTGCGCCTCAGGAGATATGCTCGGTGTTATACTCACCCCCAGATCTTTTTCCTTGAGTGAGGTTTGCAGTCTTTGGCCATCTAAACTATATTGTGTCTGCGGTCTTCTTTGCCCTTCCCCAATCTTCATGACTTTGCATTTGGCAGGGTTAAATTCAAGGAGCCAGTTGCTGGACCAGGCTTGTAGCCTGTCCAGGTCTCTTTGTAGTCCTGCCTGATCCTCGTCCGATTTGATTCTTCTCATTAACTTCACATCATCTGCAAACAAGGACACTTCTGAGTCTATCCCTTCCGTTATGTCGTTCACGTATACCAAGAACAGCACAGGTCCTAGGACTGACCCCTGTGGAACCCCGCTTGTCACAGGCGCCCACTCTGACACCTCGTCGCGTACCATGACTCGTTGTTGCCTCCCTGTCAGATATTCTCTGATCCATTGCAGTGCCTTTCCTGTTATGTGTGCCTGGTCCTCTAGCTTTTGCAGTAACCTCTTGTGAGGAACTGTGTCGAAGGCCTTCTTGCAGTCCAAAAATACGCAGTCGATCCACCCCTCTCTCTCTTGTCTTACTTCTGTCACCTTGTCATAAAACTCTAGTAGGTTTGTGACACAGGATTTTCCTTCCCTGAAACCGTGCTGGTTGTCAATTATACACTTGTTTCTTTCCAGGTGCCCCACCACTCTCCTCCTGATGATCTTCTCCATGACCTTGCATACTATACACGTTAGTGATACAGGTCTGTAGTTTAGTGCCTCATGTCTGTCTCCCTTTTTAAAAATTGGGACTACATTTGCCATTTTCCATACCTCAGGGAGTTGCCCAGTTTCAAATGATGTGTTGAAGATCTTTGTTAATGGCTCACACAATATCTCTGCTCCCTCTTTAAGGACCCATGGAGAGATGTTGTCTGGTCCCACCGCCTTTGAGGTGTCAAGTTCGCATAGCAGCTTCTTCACCTCCTCCTTGGTTATATGTACCTCATCCAGCACTTGCTGGTGTGCCCCCCTGTTCTGATTTCTTGGAGTCCTACTGGTTTCCACTGTAAATACCTCTTTAAATCTTGTGTTGAGCTCCTGACATACCTCTCGGTCGTTTCTTGTGAATTCCCCATCACCCTTCCTCAGTCTGATTACCTGGTCCTTGACTGTTGTTTTCCTCCTGATGTGGCTGTACAACAGCTTCGGGTCAGTCTTTACTTTTGATGCTATGTCATTTTCATATTGTCTCTGAGCCTCCCTTCTTATCTGTGCATATTCGTTTCTGGCTCTTCGGCTGATTTCTTTATTTTCCTGAGTTCTCTGTCTTCTGTACCTTTTCCATTCTCTAGTACACCTAGTTTTTGCCTCCCTACACCTTTGGGTGAACCAAGGACTCGTTCTGTTCTTCCCATTATTTCTGTTTCCCTTGGGAACAAACCTCTCCTCTGCCTCCTTGCATTTTGTTGCTACATAGTCCATCATTTCTTGTACTGGTTTTCCTGTCAGTTCCCTCTCCCACTGAATGTCTTGAAGGAAGTTCCTCATGCCTGAGTAGTTCCCCCTTTTGTAGTTTGGTTTTTCCCAGCCTATTCCTGCTACTCTCTCCACTTGGAGCTCAACTATGTAGTCGAAGCACAGAACCACATGATCACTAGCTCCCAGGGGCCTTTCATACATGATACCCTCGATGTCCGAACTACTCATGGTGAATACAAGGTCCAACCTTGCTGGTTCATCCTCTCCTCTCTCTCTGGTAGTGTCTCTAACATGTTGATGCATGAGGTTCTCCAGTACCACATCCATCATCTTGGCTCTCCATGTTTCGGGACCCCCATGGGGCTCCAGGTTTTCCCAGTCAATCTCCTTGTGATTGAAATCACCCATAACTAGTAACTTTGCTCCCCCCATGTGTGCTCTCCTGGCCACCTCGGCTAGTGTGTCGATCATTGCTCTGTTGCTCTCATCGTATTCTTCTCTTGGCCTCCTGCAGTTCTGTGGTGGGTTGTACATTACTGCAATTATCACCTTATGTCCCTCAGACTGGATTGTTCCTACTAAGTAGTCCCTTTCGCCCATGCCATCCATTCCTTCCATTTTCTCAAAACCCCACTGGTTTTTAATGAGCAGTGCAACTCCTCCTCCCCCTCTCCTCCCTCTGTCTTTCCTGAGGATTTGATATCCGGATGGAAAGATTGAATCTGTTATTATTCTGGTGAGTTTTGTTTCTGTGAGTGCTATTATGTCTGGGGATGTCTCTTTGATTCTTTCGTGCCACTCCTCATACTTGTTTGTTATTCCATCTGCATTTGTATACCACACCTTCAACTTCTTTTCTAAGACTGTGGTCTGGGAAGTATATTGGGGTTGGGGAAGTGGGAGACCTGGTAAGGAACTATGGGTTGTTGCTGTGGGGGTGAAGTTTGTAATGTAGTGGGTGGGGGCATTGGATGTGGCATGGGTGTTTTGATTTAGAGTGTTTGGTTGCACTGGGGTTGACCTGGTTGGGAGGCTTCTATAGAAAGTTGTGAGGGAGGCTGTATTTGATCTTCTTCCTGGGTCTGGGATCTCCTGTCTGTCTTCTCCATCCCCTCTCTTTCCTCCTTTCGCCTTTGTACCATCTCTCTCAGTTTCTTCCTTTCTTCTTGTGTTCTGTCGCGGTCGAGATACACCTTCCTGTATGCCGTCATGTCCCTTAATCGTGCTTTCTCCTGCAGGATCCTGGTCCGAGTCGCTTCTGCCTTGAAGGTCACTCTCACTGGCCGGGTTCTTTTTTTTACAAACCCCCCTATTCTCCGAAAATTTTCCAGCTGGGTCATATCGTCTTCTCCTATTGCTTTCATGATGCTTTCAATTGCTTTTTTTTCCCCTTGTTTTCTTGCTTCATATGTTTCCCCTTCGACTTCCTGGAGCCCATACACAAAGACTGACCTCACCCTTTCATTCTCCCACTGCATATCCCTGTGTATCCCCTCATTTAATTTGGTTTCCTCCACTGCAGCTTTCCTTTCATCAGTTTCACTGGCTAATGTACTTGGGCTCAGTGGCCTGTCATTTTCCCTTCTCGGCTTTCCTTGGGCTCTGTTGTTGTCTGTTAGGGCCTCCACATAAAGCTTAGCTCTTTCATTTGCTACAGTCTCCTCTGATAGAGCATCTCCATGCAGTTGTGCCCCTTCTTTCCCTACAGTCCCCTTATTTGTGGCTGAGGTAGCAGTCTCTGTTGTCAATCCCAAAATGTTCTTTAGTTCTTTAGGCTGTTTCAGATTTTTCAATTCCTCTTCTAAACTCTGTATCCTAGCTTCTGCTGCTTTGACATGCACCTCCCACTTCCTGCTTTCCATATCTATCCTCTCTTCCATTCTCATGCTAAGTTCTTCTAGTTTCTTTTCCCATTCATGATCCCTTTTTATGAGCTCTGCTGCCCAATCTTCCTTTGCATTTTCCTCCTCCTGTCCCTTGGTTTTTCTTGTTGCTCTCTGGCAACCCATTTTTGTTTTATCCTGATTGCCTCAGAGTGGGAAACCTATGTAGTTCTGTATGTTAGGTTAGTAGTGTGTATGTCAGAGTGTGGGGGGGGGGGGAAGTAGTGGAGGAACTGTGGCTATGTGGGAGCTGAGTGGGGAGGGGTGGGGAGGGTTTGGGGTGAACGGGGGAGGGGAGGGTGATCGAGGGAGGGGAGGGATCAGGGGAAGTAGTGAGATGTCGGTGGTGAGGGGGGAGTGTATGTGTGTCTGGATATGTGTGTGTGTGTGTGTGTGTGTGTGTGTGTGTGTGTGTGTGTGTGTGTGTGTGTGTGTGTGTGTGTGTGTGTGTGTGTGTGTGTGTGTGTGTGTGTGTAATTTTGTGTGTAATTGTGTGTGGAATTATGTGTGGGTTTATTATGTACTGAAAGGTAGGTGGCTTGTGCGTTTAAGGTAAGTCTCAGTGGTCCTTGGCTGCCCACACCTTCTTGTGACCTGACCCCCAACCTCCTGGGACTTACCGCACTTACAGTGTGTGTGTGTGTGTGTGTGTGTGTGTGTGTGTGTGTGTGTGTGTGTGTGTGTGTGTGTGTGTGTGTGTGTGTGTGTGTGTGTGTGTGTGTGTGTGTGTGTGTGTGTGTGTGTGTGTGTGTGTGTGTGTGTGTGTGTGTGTGTGTGTGTGTGTGTGTGTGTGTGTGTGTGTGTTTGTGTGTGTGTGTGTGTGTGTGTGTGTGTGTGTGTGTGTGTGTGTGTGTGTGTGTGTGTGTGTGTGTGTGTGTGTGTGTGTGTGTGTGTGTGTGTGTGTGTGTGTGTGTGTGTGTGTGTGTGTGTGTGTGTGTGTGTAATTATGTGTCGAATTATGTGTGGGTTTATTATGTGTCTGAAAAGTAGGTGGCTTGTGCTTGGAGTGTAATGTAGATTCTCAGTTGTCGCTTGTGTCCACAACCTCTTGTGACCTGACTCCCACCCTTGCAGTGTTGCCTATATCACCTGCTTATAGTGAGTTAATCGCCTTGTTCAATGGATTACCATTTGCTAAACCTTATTGAATACTTGAGTGCCTATTCTTTATCGTGCTATGAGAGTTAGACCATTCACATTCAGCTTGGCGGTTAATTGGAACCTGGACCCCACACCCAAACAACCACTCATAGGTGATACAGTACTTGTAGTGCAGCTGTAGCAGTGTAGATTGTCCAGGTCGATGTGACGTCCTGGCGTAGATCCAGCTCGATGTACGTCCTGGCGTAGATCCACCTCAATTTCTTCTCGTTAATAATGTACCCTATTCACTGTATTTCTTTCACTGGTCACACGATTGTTTCACTTTATTACCTTTCTTGGGTGACACTTGGCAACGCCGCCTTACACACTAGCCTGCGCCACAACGCTTTTATTTTCCAGATCACTTTCAAAATTGTGGCTCTCCCCACACTTATGTGGCTCAGGCAATTAAAAAAAAACACTTCTAGGATTGTTGACTACCCTGACACACTTAGCAACCCTTGCAGAACACTTAGTAGCCCTCAAAAACACTTAAATTCCCGGAGCACCGACGGCGTGACTAGCGCGCTCGCTGTCCCTACTGTGTGTGTGTGTGTGTGTGTACTCACCTATTTGTACTCACCTATTTGTGGTTGCAGGGGTCGAGTCCTAGCTCCTGGCCCAGCCTCTTCACTGATTGCTACTAGGCCCTCTCTCTCCCCGCTCCATGAGCTTTATCAAACCTCGTCTTAAAACTGTGTATGGTTCCTGCCTCCACTACGTCATTTTCTAGGCTATTCCACTGCCTTACAACTCTATGACTGAAGAAATACTTCCTACTATCTCTCTGACTCATTTGTGTCTTCAACTTCCAATTGTGGCCTCTTGTTTCTGTGTCCCCTCCCTGGAACATCCTGTCTTTGTCCACCTTGTCTATTCCACGCAGTATTTTATATGTCGTTATCATGTCTCCCCTGACCCTCCTGTCCTCCAGTGTCGTCAGGCCGATTTCCCTTAATCTTTCTTCATAGGACATTCCCCTTAGCTCTGGAACTAACCTTGTCGCAAACCTTTGTACTTTCTCTAGTTTCTTGACGTGCTTTATCAAGTGCGGGTTCCAAACAGGTGCTGCATACTCCAGTATGGGCCTGACATACACGGTGTACAGTGTCTTGAATGATTCCTTACTAAGGTATCGGAATGCTGTTCTCAGGTTTGCCAGGCGCCCATATGCTGCAGCAGTTATCTGATTGATGTGTGCTTCCGGAGACATGCTCGGTGTTATACTCACCCCAAGATCTTTCTCCTTGAGTGAGGTTTGCAGTCTTTGGCCACCTAGCCTATACTCTGTCTGTGGTCTTCTGTGCCCTTCCCCTATCTTCATGACTTTGCATTTGGCAGGATTAAATTCGAGAAGCCATTTGCTGGACCAGGTGTCCAGTCTGTCCAGGTCTCTTTGAAGTCCTGCCTGGTCCTCATCAGATTTAATTCTCCTCATTAACTTCACATCATCTGCAAACAGGGACACTTCTGAGTCTAACCCTTCCGTCATGTCGTTCACATATACCAAAAATAGCACTGGTCCTAGGACCGACCCCTGTGGGACCCCGCTCGTCACAGGTGCCCACTGTGATACATCATTACGTACCATGACTCGTTGTTGCCTCCCTGTCAGGTATTCTCTGATCCATTGCAGTGCCCTTCCTGTTATATGCGCCTGATGCTCTAGCTTCTGCACTAATCTCTTGTGAGGAACTGTGTCAAAGGCCTTCTTGCAGTCCAAGAAGATGCAATCAACCCACCCCTCTCTCTCTTGTCTTACTTCTGTTATTTTATCATAAAACTCCAGAAGGTTTGTGACACAGGATTTGCCTTCCGTGAATCCGTGCTGGTTGGCATTTATACTCCTGTTCCGTTCCAGGTGCTCCACCACTCTCCTCCTGATAATCTTCTCCATAATTTTGCATACTATACACGTCAATGACACAGGTCTATAGTTTAGTGCCTCTTTTCTGTCTCCTTTTTTAAAAATGGGAACTACATTTGCCGTCTTCCATACCTCAGGTAGTTGCCCAGTTTCCAGGGATGTGTTGAAGATTGTGGTAAGTGGCACGCACAACATATCTGCTCCCTCTCTAAGGACCCACGGGGAGATGTTGTCCGGTCCCATTGCCTTTGAGGTATCGATGTCCCTTAGCAGTTTCTTCACCTCCTCCTCATCTGTATGTATGTCGTCCAACACTTGTTGGTGTATTCCTTGCTGGTGTCCCCATCTGGTCTGTCCCCCCAGAGTCCTTCCTGTCTCTACTGTAAATACTTCCTTAAATCTCGTGTTGAGCTCCTCACATACCTCTTGATCGTTTCTTGTGAGTTCTCCACCTTCTTTCCTCAGCCTTATCACCTGGTCCTTGACTGTTGTCTTCCTCCTAATGTGGCTATACAGCAGTTTCGGGTCAGATTTGACTTTCGATGCTATGTCGTTTTCATACTGTCGCTGGGCCTCCCTCCTTATCTGTGCATACTCGTTTCTGGCTCTTCTACTAATCTCCTTGTTTTCCTGGGTCCTATGCCTCCTGTACCTTTTCCATTCTCTGTTGCACTTAGTTTTTGCCTCCCTACACCTTCGGGTAAACCAAGGACTCGTTTTGGTCTTCCTATTATTTCTGTTTCCCTTGGGAACAAAACTTTCCTCTGCCTCCTTGCACTTTGTTGCCACATATTCCATCATCTCGTTTACTGATTTTCCTACCATTTCTCTGTCCCACTGAACCTCCTGCAGGAAGTTTCTCATACCTGTGTAGTCCCCCCTTTTATAGTTTGGCCTGTCCCCTTCAGTTCCTGTTACCTTCTCCACTTGTAACTCTACTATATAGTCAAAACTCAGAACCACATGATCGCTAGCTCCAAGGGGCCTCTCGTAAGTGATGTCCTCAATGTCTGAACTGCTCAGGGTGAACACAAGATCCAGTCTTGCTGGCTCATCCTCCCCTCTCTCTCTGGTTGTGTCCCTGACATGTTGATGCATGAGGTTTTCAAGTACCACATCCATCATCTTGGCTCTCCATGTTTCGGGACCCCCATGTGGCTCCAGGTTTTCCCAGTCGATCTCCCTGTGGTTGAAATCGCCCATTACCAGTAACTTTGCTCTGCTCGAGTGAGCTCTTCTTGCCACCTCAGCCAGTGTGTCCACCATCACCCTGTTGTTTTCTTCGTACTCCTCTCTTGGCCTCCTGCAGTTCTGTGGTGGGTTATACATCACTCCAATGACTACTTTATGTTCTCCGGACTGAATTGTACCTACAATGTAGTCTCTTTCTCCAATCATGTCCATGCCTTCCATTTCCTCAAATCCCCATCGGTGTTTTATGAGCAGTGCAACCCCTCCTCCCCCTCTACTCCTTCTATCTTTCCTCAGGATCTGATATCCTGTTGGGAAGATTGTGTCTGTTATTGTCTCAGCGAGTTTTGTTTCTGTGACTGCTATGATGTCTGGGGATTTTTCACTGATTCTTTCATTCCACTCCTCATGTTTATTCGTTATTCCATCCGCGTTTGTGTACCAAACCTTTAGTTTCTTTTCTATCATTGTGGTCATGCAAGAATATTGGGGTTGGGGGAGCGAGAGCCTTGGTGGGGGCCTATATGGGGCTGTGGTGTAGGTGGGGTTTGTGTTGATGGGGGTGGGGTCAGAATGCCCATAAGGGACAGCTGTTGGGGTGAGGTTTGTGATATGGGGGTTGGTGGCAGAGGGAACAGTGAGTGGGTTGTAGTATAGGTTGCTCAGTTGCGTTGGGAATGTCGCGGGTGGAGTCTTTTGGTGGGAGATTCTGTGGGGTGTGTTTGCCCTTCCTCCTGTGTCTGGGTCCTGCTCATTTTCATTGCTTCTCGTTCCTCCTTGCGTCTCTGTACCCTCTCTTTCAGTGTAGTCCTTTCTTCTTGTGTTCTGTCGCGGTCGAGGTATACTCTCTGGTACCCCTCTTTGTCCCTCAGTCTTGCTTTCTCTTGCAGAATCCTGTGTGTGTGTGTGTGTGTGTGTGTGTGTGTGTGTGTGTGTGTGTGTGTGTGTGTGTGTGTGTGTGTGTGTGTGTGTGTGTGTGTGTGTGTGTGTGAGTGTGTGTGTGTGTGTGTGTGTGTGTACTCACCTAATTGTACTCACCTAATTGTGGTTGCAGGGGTCGAGACTCAGCTCCTGGCCCCGCCTCTTCACTGATCGCTACTGGATCCTCTCTCTCTCTGCTTCCTGAGCTTTGTCATACCTCTTCTTAAAACTATGTATGGTTCCTGCCTCCACTACTTCACTTGCTAGGCTATTCCACTTGCTGACAACTCTATGACTGAAGAAATACTTCCTAACGTCCCTGTGACTCGTCTGAGTCTTCAGCTTCCAGTTGTGACCCCTTGTCCCTGTGTCCCCTCTCTGGAACATCCTATCTCTGTCCACCTTGTCTATTCCCCGCAGTATCTTGTATGTCGTTATCATGTCTCCCCTGACCCTTCTGTCCTCCAGTGTCGTCAGTCCGATTTCCCTTAACCTTTCCTCGTACGACATTCCCTTGAGCTCTGGGACTAGCCTTGTTGCAAACCTTTGTACTTTCTCTAACTTCTTGACGTGCTTGACCAGGTGTGGGTTCCAGACTGGTGCTGCATACTCCAGTATGGGCCTAACATACACAGTGTACAGTGTCTTGAACGATTCCTTATTAAGGTATCGGAACGCTATTCTCAGGTTTGCCAGGCGCCCGTATGCTGCAGCGGTTATTTGGTTGATGTGTGCCTCCGGTGATGTGCTCGGTGTTATGGTCACCCCAAGGTCTTTCTCCCTGAGTGAGGTCTGTAGTCTTTGTCCACCTAGCCTATACTCTGTCTGCGGTCTTCTTTGCCCCTCCCCAATCTTCATGACTTTGCATTTGGCTGGATTGAATTCGAGAAGCCAGTTACTGGACCACATGTCCAGCCTCTCCAGGTCTCTTTGCAGTCCTGCCTCATCCTCGTCCGATTTAATTCTTCTCATCAACTTCACGTCATCTGCGAACAGGGACACTTCAGAGTCTATTCCTTCCATCATGTCGTTCACATATATCAAAAATAGCACTGGTCCTAGAACTGACCCCTGTGGGACCCCGCTCGTAACAGGCGCCCACTGTGATACCTCTTCACGTACCATGACTCGTTGCTGCCTCCCTGTCAGGTATTCCCTTATCCATTGCAGTGCCCTTCCTTTTACGTGTGCCTGATCCTCCAGCTTCTGCACTAATCTCTTGTGGGGAACTGTGTCAAAGGCCTTCCTGCAGTCTAGGAAAACGCAATCTACCCAACCCTCTCTCTCGTGTCTTACTTCTGTTACCTTGTCATAAAACTCCAGGAGGTTTGTGATACAAGATTTGCCTTCCATGAACCCATGCTGGTTTTCATTTATAATCTTGTTCCTTTCCAGGTGTTCGACCACTCTCCTCCTGATAATCTTCTCCATGACTTTGCACACAATACATGTCAGAGACACAGGTCTGTAGTTTAGTGCCTCGTTTCTGTTTCCTTTCTTAAATATGGGGACTACATTAGCTGTCTTCCATTTCTCAGGTAGTTGCCCAGTTTCAAGGGATGTGTTGAAGATTGTGGTTAGAGGCACACACAGCATCTCTGCTCCTTCTCTAAGGACCCATGGGGAGATGTTGTCCGGTCCCATCGCCTTTGAGGTGTCAAGGTCACTTAAGAGCTTCTTCACCTCCTCCTCAGTTGTTCGTATGTCATCCAACACTTGTTGGTATATTCCCTCTTGATGTTCCCTTCTGTGCTGTCTTCCCACAGCCCTTCCTGTCTCTACTGTAAAAACTTCCTTAAATCTCCTGTTCAGCTCCTCACATACCTCCTGATCATTTCTTGTGAGTTCTCCACCTTCTGTCCTTAATCTGATCACCTGGTCTTTGACTGTTGTCTTCCTCCTGATGTGGCTATACAACAGTTTCGGGTCAGTCTTGATTCTCGATGCTATGTCATTTTCATACTGTCGCTGGGCCTCCCTCCTTACCTGTGCGTACTCATTCCTGGCTCTGCGACTGATCTCCCTATTTTCGTGTGTTCTCTGCCTTCTGTACTTTTTCCATTCTCTATTGCACTTTGTTTTTGCCTCCTTACACCGTCGGGTAAACCAGGGGCTTGTTCTGGTCTTCCCGTTGTTACTGTTGCCCTTGGGAATGAACCTTTCCACTGCCTCCTTGCATTTTGTTGCTACATATTCCATCATTTCATTTACTGGCTTTCCTGCCAGTTCTCTGTCCCACTGGACCTCCCGCAGGAAGTTCTTCAACCCTATGTAGTCCCCTCTTTTATAGTCAGGCTTTTCCCATTCTACTCCTGTTATTCTCTCCACTTGCAGCTCTACTATGTATTCAAAGCACAGAACCACGTGGTCGCTAGCTCCTAGGGGACTCTCATACTTGATGTCCTCAATGTCTGAGCTGCCCAGGGTGAACACAAGGTCCAATCTTGCTGGTTCATCCTCCCCTCTCACTCTGGTAGTGTCCTTAACATGTTGGTGCATGAGGTTTTCCAGCACCACGTCCAACATCCTGGCTCTCCATGTTTCGGGACCCCCATGTGGCTCCAGGTTTTCCCAGTCAATCTCCCTGTGGTTGAAATCCCCCATAACCAGCAACTTTGCTCTGCTGGAGTGAGCTCTTCTTGCCACCTCAGCAAGTGTGTCCACCATTGCTCTGTTGCTCTCTTCATATTCCTCTCTTGGCCTCCTGCAGTTCTGTGGTGGATTATACATCACTGCAATGACCACTTTGTGTTCCCCAGACTGAAGTGTACCTGCTATGTAGTCTCTTTCTCCCGTCTCATCTATTCCTTCCATTTTCTCGAATTTCCATCTGTTTTTTACGAGCAGAGCAACCCCACCTCCCCCCCTGCCCCTTCTATCTTTCCTCATGATCTGGTATCCTGGTGGGAAGATTGCATCTGTTATTGTCTCCATGAGTTTTGTTTCTGTAACTGCTATGATGTCTGGGGACTTCTCATTGATTCTTTCTTGCCATTCCTCATGTTTATTCGTTAATCCATCTGCATTTGTGTACCAAACCTTCAACTTCTGTTCTAATACTGTAACTGTGGTGCGGGGGGTGGAAACAGAGGGATCGGTGTGTGATGGTTGGTTTGGATTGTTCAGTTGCCTTGGGGGTGTCGTGGCTGGAGTCCTTCTGCAGGTGTTTCTGGGGGGTGCGCTTGTCCTTCCATTTGATCCTGGGTTATTCTGCTCTCCTTTTTCATTTCCTCCCATTTCTCCTTTCGTTTTTGAACTCTCTCTTTCATTGTCTTCCTTTCGTCCTGTGTTCTGTCTCGGTCGAGGTACACACTCCGGAACTCCTGCTTGCCTCTCAGCCGTGCTTTCTCCTGCAGGATCATGGTTCGGGTTGATTCTGCCTTGAAAATTACTTTGAGAGGCCGATTCCTTTTCTTTGTGAACCACCCAATTCTCCGAAAATTTGCCACCTGGGTCATGTCCCCCTCGCCTATCACCTTCATGATGTCTTCAATCGCTTTTTTCTCCTCCTGCTTTCTTTCATCATAAGTTTCCCCTTTAGCTTCGTCTAGCCCATAGACAAACACGGATCTCTCCCTTTCCACCTCCCACTGTGACTCCCATTGCATCCTCTGATGTGTTTTAGTTCCTTCCCGTGGAGTGTTCCTTCCTTCAGTCCCTTCCCTAGTTATGGCCCCTATGCTTCTTGGTTTATCCTTCCTGCTCACCTGCTCCTGGCCCCCACAGGTATCTGGTAAGGTCCTTGCACATGTCCTAGTTCCTTCAATGTCTTCCAACCTCTCTTTCTGTCCTAGTGTGCTCCCTGTCTTTGTTTTGGCCCCATGTGGGTTTGACAGGACCTCTGCATACAGTTTAGTTTCCATGCTTCCTTCGGACCTGTTGTCTGTGTTCGATGTAGCCATTGCCGATGCTACTTCTGTAATATCTTTGTCTCTGTGCTGTTTCAGATGTCTCAGCTCCTCTTCTAATCTCTCTATCTTGATTTCTGCTGCTGTGGCCTGTTGCTTCCACCTTCTGCATTCTGCTGCTAACCTCTCTTCCATCTTCCTTTCCAGCTCATCTAGTCTCCTTCCCCAGTCTTCCTCCCTTTTTTTGAGCTCTATCTCCCATTCCTCCCTCTCAGATTCGTCCTTGGAGCCCCTTGTCCTCATCCTGGTTAGGGGGAGGGGAATAGATGGTTAGGAGAGGGGATGGATGGTTGTGGGGGAGGGGGAGGATGGTTATTGGAGGGGTAGAGATAGTTGGGGGAGGGAGTTAGATGGTTTGGGGGAGAGAGGGTTATGGGGGAGGGGGAGGATGGTTATGGGGGAGGGGGAGGATGGTTATTGGAGGGAGGTTGTTGGGCGGGGGTTAGACGGTTTGGGGAGGGGTTAGGTGGTTTGGGGGAGGGGTAGGTGGCTAAGGTGAGGTGGTTAGGGAAGGGGTGTGTCTGTGTGTGTGTGTGTTTGTGTGTGTGTGTGTGTGTGTGTGTGTGTGTGTGTGTGTGTGTGTGTGTGTGTGTGTGTGTGTGTGTGTGTGTGTGTGTGTGTGTGTGTGTGTGTGTGTGTGTGTGTGTGTGTGTGTGTGTGTGTGTGTGTCTGTGTGTGTGTGTGTGTGTGTGTGTGTGTGTGTGTGTGTGTGTGTGTGTGTGTGTGTGTGTGTGTGTGTGTGTGTGTGTGTGTGTGTGTGTGTGTATGTGTGTGTGTGTGTGTGTGTGTGTGTGTGTGTGTGTGTGTTTGTGTTTGTGTGTGTGTGCTTGTGTGTGAGGGACGGAGGGTTAGGGGGGGGGTGGTGTGGTTGAAAGATCCGTCGTGTAGGCACAAATTTAGTCTCATTTATCTTTCCCAATTATGCTACTCTCTCCACTTATTGCCCTTTCTGGATTTACGTGTTAATTGTTGCTGGTTATTATCATTTTCCTTGTTCACATTGAGAGAGGACTTCCTAGCTTCCTAAGTATTCTTACTGCTAATAACTACCGGTAGTAACACTGCCTGTGTGCATGTGTGTATGTGTGTGTGTGTGTGTGTGAGTGTGTGTGTGTGTGTGTGAGAGTGTCTTGTGCGGTGTAATGACTGGCCGCAACTTCTTGTGACCTGACACAACCCTCCTGGGACCTGACCCTAGCACCGTCTTACAATGTTGCCCTTAAAAGCTTGTCCCACCTACCTTCTCACACTCGTCAACACTATATTCTCTATGTCTATGCTATTTCTATTCTAATTCTGGTAATAGCTTGCAGGAGTGAGTGACCAGTATCAAACAGTATGCAAGGCCAGCCAGGGCCGTCAACATGCAAACCACAACTAGGCGAATAAACTTGCGGTGACAGTTGCCAGCTGCTGATGACGAAGTCGTACGTAGGCCTTAAATCCCTATTTTGGAGATCCTTCACCCGTGATGATTATAACCATATATTCTCGTACATCCCGCTTCCTCACTTCACTCTTCACTGATGATAGTATACACTTCACATTATATACACTTCACTTCATATGTATAATGGCACACAACTTGTCGTGACGTCACTTCATCAGGCCTACCGCTTTATTAAAAGTGAACATCATATGACATTTACAAAAGGTCTTAGATTTATTTCATCGGAGTTTCTGATTTGGACTCCTGTTTAATGTCGTAGTTACTGTCGTGTTACCTCACCTCATTCCTACTGCATTTCAATCCTCGACTCACTTCAACGACATCTCACTCCCACTTTACCCTATGCGACACCTATTTCGCTTACCGTGCTTCTCTCACAGCTTCATCTCAAACCTCACCTCTACTTAACCTTTATACACGTCACTCTTAACATGCTCTGTATTTCATATCATGTATTAAGCCAAAAGCCTTGTTTCAGAAAGGGTTTTTATATTACATTTAAAAGACAAAAGAAACACGACACAGGAGCGAATAAACTGTATCATCATCAGCAGGATATTCCAGACAAGACTGGTGACAGCTCGGATGAGAACGGGATATTTCCTCACTACGAGTCAACAGTACCGTCCTCGGGAACCTAGCGATGGTCCTGACTTGGTTTAGTAATTGTCTGTTGTTTTGTCTGTATGAGAAACAACGTAACATCATTCCTCATCTCTCTCTAGGAACGTGACGCCGACATCTTCAGAACACTTACCGAACAATAGTTACTTAACAGTGCAGCGCTAGAACAGGTCTGAGATGGGGGCATAGCAAGGCATGGAGTTAGTTAAGTGGGTTGGGGATAAGGTAGGAGCGAGAGAAAAGACGCGAGAGAAGGCGAGGGATTACATGTACACCAATAGTAGTACACTAGTAGTAGTACACCAGTAGTAGTACGCCAGTAGTAGTAGTAGTAATAGTACTCACACCAGCGGCAACATCAGAGGCATTAACAACTTATACCTGAACCGTTTAACAGAGCCAGCAATCTCCTACTGTTGATGATGCTGGTCAGTCACCTCACCTATTACACAAGAGGTTAAGATAAACACTGTGTGTTCTGCAATGGAAAACGTACAGAGAAACTTGAGTACAACCAACTGAGAGAACTTCAAAGAAATATATATGTATTCTGTGTAAGATGTTACTTTTTGTACGATGGCTCCCTGCTACTCAGTCCTACAAAGGTGATGTGGAACCCGACACAATAAAGTTTACATCTACAGTAAGTACATCACACATCTTCCTGTGACCATGGGGAGGGAACTGCTTATTACCCACAGATATGAAGGCAGAACAGCATGTTGCAAAAGTTGTACTCAGCATGTTGCTGTTCTATACAAACCATACTTTTTACAGAATATGTTGCCAGAAAAGCTCTATACAGAGCTGGAGAAACTGTACACAAAGTAAGATGGAGAAAAAGTCTTCATTCTCTACATAAAAATGTTGCAGAATAACCTCTACACAAAGTATTTTGAAAAAAACAAGCTTTATGCAGAGAATTTTGCAAAACAAGCTCTACAGAGAAGCTTTCCTCCAGTAAAGCTTCTGTAAGTTGTGTATCGTCTTTATGTGACCCTGGGGATAGTGGTCATTAAGTTAGGTTAAGTAAGACTCATCAGGAAAAAGGACAATTGTTTACTGAAGCTGATCTAACTCGTATGATGACCCACCACTGGAGGGTCACCAGACCGAGGTTTTCCACTACCTTACCCATCCACACCTTTAAAAATTTAATTATGGTGTGTGATGGCTGTCTCCTTTGCTTACCATAATAGATTTACATCACATATAACAAGATCAACACTCAACTGTGTTGTGAATTAGTATGTCAACAACATCTTTCAGAAATGGGAAAATGGCTAGCGAGTTATTAAAGAATCGTTTGGACTCCATCTTCAGGACCCCAATGGAAATAAGTCACTGTCTGACTTTTTTGGGTTATCCCAGGTTCTCTACACACATGCTGCTGTGTATGATAATTCTATGTAACTGTATTTATGTATACCTGAATAAACTTACTTACTTACCAGAAGGAAGCCTCAAAATGGATCCCTAGAGAACTCTGGAAGAGATAATTAACATGTCTGATTAACATATTAACCACTGAGTTTTGGTGTACATATGTGATTCCAGACTATTCTTTACGCCAGGAACATTCCTACTGTTTTGTCACCTTCCCGATTCTTGTTTCTGTACAACCAGCTGATGTTGAGTTGCAGGTGAGCGAAAGAGAGGGTGGTAGGTGTGTGAGATGGAGGGTGGTAGGTGGGTGAGAGAGTGGTAAGTGGGAGAGAGGGTGGTAGGTGGGTGAAATGGAGGGTGGTAGGTGGGTGACAGAAAGAATGGTAGGTGGGTGACAGACAGGGTGGTAGGTTGGTCACAGAGAGCGTGGTAGGTGGGTGACAGAGAGGGTGGTAGGTTGGCGACGGAGAGGGTGGTACGTGGGTGACATAGAGGATGGTAGGTGGGTGACAGAGAGGGTGATAGGTGGGTGACAAAGAGGGTGGTAGATGGGTGACAGAGAGGGTGGTAGGTGGGTGAGAGAGGGAGGTAGGTGGGTGACAGAGAGGGTGGTAGGTGGCTGACAGAGACAGTGGTAGGTGGGTGACAGAGAGGGTGGTAGGTGGATGACAGAGAGGGTGGTAGGTGGCTGACAGAGAGGGTGGTAGGTGGGTGACAGAGAGGGTGGTAGGTGGGTGACAGAGAGGATGGTATGTGGGTGCCAGAGAGGGTGGTAGGTGAATGACAGAGGGTGGTAGGTGGGTGACAGAGTGGGTGGTAGGTGGGTGACAGAGAGGGTGGTAGGTGGGTGATAGAGTGGGTTGTAGGTGGGTGACAGAGAGGGTGGTAGGTGGGTGACAGAGTGGGTAGCAGGTGGGTCACAGAGAGGGGGTAGGTGTGTGACAGAGAGGGTGGTAGGTGGATGACAGAGATAAGATAAGATAAGATTTCGTTCGGATTTTTAACCCCGGAGGGTTAGCCACCCAGGATAACCCAAGAAAGTCAGTGCGTCATCGAGGACTATCTAACTTATTTCCATTGGGGTCCTTAATCTTGTCCCCCAGGATGCGACCCACACCAGTCGACTAACACGCAGGTACCTATTTGCTGCTAGGTGAACAGGACAACAGGTGTAAGGAAACGTGTCGAAATGTTTCCACCCGCCGGGAATCGAACCCGGGCCCTCCGTGTGTGAAGCGGGAGCTTTAGCCACCAGGCCACCGGGTGGTAGGTGGCTGACAGAGAGGGTGGTAGGTGGGTGACAGAGAGGGTGGTAGGTGGGTGACAGAGAGTGTGGTAGGTGGCTGACAGAGAGAGTGGTAGGTGGGGGACAGAGTGGGTTGTAGGTGGGTGACAGAGAGGGTGGTAGGTGGGTGACAGAGAGGGTGGTAGGTGGGTGACAGAGAGGATGGTAGGTGGGTGACAGAGAGTGTGGTAGGTGGCTGACAGAGAGGGTGGTAGGTGGGTGACAGAGTGGGTTGTAGGTGGGTGACAGAGAGGGTGGTAGGTGGGTGATAGAGTGGGTAGCAGGTGGGTGACAGAGAGGGGGTAGGTGTGTGACAGAGAGGGTGGTAGGTGGATGACAGAGAGGGTGGTAGGTGGCTGACAGAGAGGGTGGTAGGTGGGTGACAGAGAGGATGGTAGGTGGATGACAGAGAGGGTGGTAGGTGGCTGACAGAGAGGGTGGTAGGTGGGTGACAGAGAGGGTGGTAGGTGGCTGACAGAGAGGGTGGTAGGTGGGTGACAGAGAGGGTGGTAGGTGGGTGACAGAGAGGATGGTAGGTGGGTGACAGAGAGGGTGGTAGGTGGCTGACAGAGAGGGTGGTAGGTGTGTGACAGAGAGGGTGGTAGGTGGGTGACAGTGAGGTGGGTTGGTGGGTGACAGAGGGTGGTAGGTGGGTGACAGAGAGGGTGGTTGGTGGGTGACAGAGAGGATGGTAGGTGGATGACAGAGAGGGAGGTAGGTGGGTGACAGAGAGGGTGGTAGGTGGGTGACAGAGAGGGTGAAATGTGGGTGACAGAGTGGGTGGTAGGTGGGTGGCAGAGTGGGTTGTAGGTGGGTGACAGAGAGGGTGGTAGGTGGGTGACAGAGTGGGTAGCAGGTGGGTGACAGAGAGGGTGGTAGGTGGATGACAGAGAGGGTGGTAGGTGGCTGACAGAGAGGGTGGTAGGTGGGTGACAGAGAGGGTGGTAGGTGGATGACAGAGAGGGTGGTAGGTGGGTGACAGAGAGGGTGGTAGGTGGCTGACAGAGAGGGTGGTAGGTGGGTGACAGAGAGGGTGGTAGGTGGCTGACAGAGAGGGTGGTAGGTGGGTGACAGAGAGGGTGGTAGGTGGGTGACAGAGAGGATGGTAGGTGGGTGACAGAGAGTGTGGTAGGTGGGTGACAGGGAGGATGGTAGGTGGGTGACAGAGAGGGTGGTAGGTGGGTGACAGAGGGGGTGGTTGGTGGGTGACAGAGAGGATGGTAGGTGGATGACAGAGAGGGTGGTAGGTGGGTGACAGAGAGGGTGGTTGGTGGGTGACAGAGAGGATGGTAGGTGGATGACAGAGAGGGTGGTAGGTGGGTGACAGAGTGGGTGGTAGGTGGGTGACAGAGTGGGTTGTAGGTGGGTGACAGAGAGGGTGGTAGGTGGGTGACAGAGAGGGTGGTAGGTGGCTGACAGAGAGGGTGGTAGGTGGGTGACAGAGAGGGTGGTAGGTGTGTGACAGAGAGGGTGGTAGGTGGGTGACAGAGAGGGTGGTAGGTGTGTGACAGAGAGGGTGGTAGGTGGGTGACAGGGAGGATGGTAGGTGGGTGACAGAGGGTGGTAGGTGGGTGACAGAGAGGGTGGTTGGTGGGTGACAGAGAGGATGGTAGGTGGGTGACAGGGAGGATGGTAGGTGGGTGACAGAGGGTGGTAGGTGGGTGACAGAGAGGGTGGTTGGTGGGTGACAGAGAGGGAGGTAGGTGGGTGAGAGAGAGGGTGGTAGGAGGGTGACAGAGAGGGTGGTAGGTGGGGGACAGAGAGGGTGAAATGTGGGTGACAGAGTGGGTGGTAGGTGGGTGACAGGGAGGGTGGTAGGTGGGTGACAGTGGGTGGTAAGTGGGTGACTGAGAGGGTGATAGGTGGGCGACAGAGCGGGTGGTATGTGTGTGACACAGAGGGTGGTAGGTGGGTGACAGAGAGGGTGGTAGGTGTGTGACAAAGAGGGTGGTAGGTGGGTGACAGAGAGGGTGGTAGGTGTGTGACAAAGAGGGTGGTAGGTGGGTGACAGAGAGGGTGGTAGGTGGGTGACAGAGAGGGTGGTAGGTGGGTGACAGAGTGGGTGGTAGGAGGGTGACAGAGAGGCTGGTAGGTGGGTGACAGAGGGTGGTAGGTGGATGACAGGAGGGTGGTAGGTGGGTGACAGAGTGGGTGGTAGATGGGTGACAGAGAGGGTGGTAGGTGGGAGACAGGGAGGATGGTAGGTGGGTGACAGAGAGGTTGGTAGGTGGGTGATAGAGAGGGTGGTAGGTGGATGACAGGAGGGTGGTAGGTGGGTGACAGAGAGGGTGGTAGGTGGGTGACAGGGAGGATGGTAGGTGGGTGACAGAGAGGGTGGTAGGTGGGTGATAGAGAGGGTGGTAGGTGGGTGACAGGGAGGATGGTAGGTGGGTGACAGAGAGGTTGGTAGGTGGGTGATAGAGAGGGTGGTAGGTGGGTGACAGAGAGGGTGGTAGGTGGGTGACAGGGAGGATGGTAGGTGGGTGACAGAGAGGGTGGTAGGTGGGTGACAGGGAGGATGGTAGGTGGGTGACAAAGAGGGTGGTAGGTGGGTGACAGAGAGGATGGTAGGTGCATGACAGAGAGGGAGGTAGGTGGGTGATAGAGAGGGTGGTAGGCGGGTGACAGAGAGGGTGGTAGGTGGGTGACAGAGTGGGTGGTAGGTGGGTGATAGTGGGTGGTAGGAGGGTGACAGAGAGGGTGGTAGGTGGGTGACAGAGAGGGTGGTAGGTGGGTGACAGAGAGGGTGGTAGGTGGGTGACAGAGAGGGTGGTAGATGGGTGACAGAGAGGGTGGTAGGTAGGTGACAGGGAGGATGGTAGGTGGGTGACAAAGAGGGTGGTAGGTGGGTGACAGAGAGGATGGTAGGTGCATGACAGAGAGGGAGGTAGGTGGGTGACAGAGAGGGTGGTAGGCGGGTGACAGAGAGGGTGGTAGGTGGGTGATAGTGGGTGGTAGGAGGATGACAGAGAGGGTGGTAGGCGGGTGACAGAGAGGGTGGTAGGTGGGTGACAGAGAGGGTGGTAGGTGGGTGACAGAGAGGGTGGTAGGTGGGTGACAGAGAGGGTGGTAGGTGGGTGACAGGGAGGATGGTAGGTGGGTGACAGAGAGGGTGGTAGGTGGGTGACAGAGAGGATGGTAGGTGGATGACAGAGAGGGAGGTAGGTGGGTGACAGAGTGGGTGGTAGGTGGGTGACAGAGAGGGTGGTAGGTGGGTGACAGAGAGGGTGGTAGGTGGGTGACAGAGAGGGTGGTAGGTGGGTGATAGAGTGGGTGGTAGGTGGGTGACAGAGAGGGTGGTAGGTGGGTGACAGTGGGTGGTAGGTGGGTGACAGTGGGTGTTAGGTGGGTGACAGTGGGTGGTAGGTGGGTGACAGTGGGTGGTAGGTGGGTGACAGTGAGTGGTAGGTGGGTGACAGTGGGTGGTAGGTGGGTGACAGTGGGTGTTAGGTGAGTGACAGTGGGTAGTAGGTGGGTGACAGTGGGTGGTAGGTGGGTGACAGTGGGTGGTAGGTGGGTGACAGTGGGTGGTAGGTGGGTGACAGTGAGTGGTAGGTGGGTGACAGTGGGTGGTAGGTGGGTGACAGTGGGTGTTAGGTGACAGTGGGTAGTAGGTGGGTGAGAGTGGGTGGTAGGTGGGTGACAGGGGGTGGTAGGTGGGTGACAGTGGGTGGTAGGTGGGTGACAGTGGGTGGTAGGTGTGTGACAGTGGGTAGTAGGTGGGGGACAGTTGGTGTTAGGTGGGTGACAGTGGGTAGTAGGTGGGTGACAGTGGGTGGTAGGTGGGTGACAATGGGTGGTAAGTGGGTGACAGTGGGTGGTAGGTGGGTGACAGTGTGTGGTAGGTGGGTGACAGTGGGTGGTAGGTGTATAACAGTGGGTAGTAGGTGGGAGACAGTGGGTGTTAGGTGGGTGACAGTGGGTAGTAGGTTGGTGACAGTGGGTGTTAGGTGGGTGACAGTGGGTGGTAGGTGGGTGACAGTGGGTGGTAGGTGGGTGACAGTGGGTGGTAGGTGGGTGACAATGGGTGGTAGGTGGGTGACAGTGGGTGGTAGGTGGGTGAGTGGGTGGTAGGTGGGTGACAGTGGGTGGTGATTGGGTGACAGTGGGTGGTAGGTGGGTGACAGTGGGTGGTAGGTGGGTGACAGTGGGTGGTAGGTGGGTGACAGTGGGTGGTAGGTGGGTGACAGTGGGTGGTAGGTGGGTGACAGTGGGTGGTAGGTGGGTGACAGTGTGTGGTAGGGGGGTGACAGTGGGTGGTAGGTGTGTAACAGTGGGTAGTAGGTGGGAGACAGTGGGTGTTAGGTGGGTGACAGTGGGTAGTAGGTGGGTGACAGTGGGTGTTAGGTGGGTGACAGTGGGTGGTAGGTGGGTGACAGTGGGTAGTAGGTGGGTGACAGTGGGTGGTAGGTGGGTGACATTGGGTGGTAGGTGGGTGACAGTGGGTGATAGGTGGGTGATAGTGGGTGGTAGGTGGGTGACAATGGGTGGTAGATGGGTACCAGTGGGTGGTAGGTGGGTGAGTGGGTGGTAGGTGGGTGACAGTGGGTGGTGATTGGGTGACAGTGGGTGGTAGGTGGGTGAGTGGGTGGTAGGTGGGTGACAGTGGTTGGTAGGTGGGTGACAGTGGGTGGTGGGTGGGTGACAGTGGGTGGTAGGTGGGTGACAGTGGGTGTTAGGTGGGTGACAGTGGGTGGTAGGTGGGTGACAGTGGGTGGTAGGTGGGTGACAGTGGGTGGTAGGTGGGTGACAGTGGGTGGTAGGTGGGTGACAGTGGGTGGTAGGTGGGTGACAGTGGGTGGTAGGTGGGTGACAGTGGGTGGTAGGTGGGTGACAGTGGGTGGTAGGTGGGTGACAGTGGGTAGTAGGTGGGTGACAGTGGGTGGTAGGTGGGTGACAGTGGGTGGTAGGTGGGAGACAGTGGGTGGTAGGTGGGTGACAGTGGGTGGTAGGTGGGTGACCGTGGGTGGTAGGTGGGTGACCGTGGGTGGTAGGTGGGTGACAGTGGGTGGTAGGTGGGTGACAGTGGGTGGTAGGTGGGTGACAGTGGGTGGTAGGTGGGTGACAGTGGGTGGTAGGTGGGTGACATTGGGTGGTAGGTGGGTGACAGTGGGTGGTAGGTGGGTGACAGTGGGTGGTAGGTGGGTGACAATGGGTGGTAGGTGGGTGACAGTGGGTGGTAGGTGGGTGACAGTGGGTGGTAGGTGGGTGACAGTGGGTTGTAGGTGGGTGACAGTGGGTAGTAGGTGGGGGACAGTGGGTGGTAGGTGGGTGACAGTGGGTGGTAGGTGGGTGACAGTGGGTGGTAGGTGGGTGACCGTGGGTGGTAGGTGGGTGACAGTGGGTGGTATGTGGGTGACCGTGGGTGGTAGGTGGGTGACAGTGGGTGGTAGGTGGGTGACAGTGGGTGGTAGGTGGGTGACAGTGGGTGGTAGGTGGGTGACAGTGGGTGGTAGGGATGTAAGAGGCTGAACTTGGAACCTAAACTTAACTATTAACTTAATACTGACAAAGTAAAAATTATATATTTTTTTATATAAATTCTTTCGTAATCTTTAGTTTGAAGGAACAATTTTTGTACTTAAGGAAATAAAGACAAAATATGTAAATCTTAATATTGACGCTCCTGTTACAATATATTTAAATTATTTTGAAATATACATAACACTGACCACTGAATTATTTGGTTAATATGAATTGTAATAAGAAATATTAAAAAATTTGCACTAAAAGATAACATTTCCAATATAAACACAGGTGGAGAGTAACAACAGTTTGAACAACATCACATTATAGACGCTCCTTGTAGATGTCAACATTACTATATATATACATACAAAAAGACAGCGGAACCCCGGTGTTTAAACTTAATTAGTAACTAGATGGTCGAACTGAGAAAAGTTCGATGTCCGATAAAGTGTTTTCTAGTCTTTAATTATCAGCCTTAAATACTGGATGATGTTGATCTGACTCTTCCAAACCTCTCTCACACTTAGGTCAGTGTCAGACGCCAATTCAAATTTTTTTTTTAAACAGAACACTCATGTGAAATTTCTTTATAAGTGAATGTTAAACAAGTCAGCGTGTTCGGACTCCAGAAAAATTTTCAAAGACCGGGTCAGTTTTTATCTGAACAAAATTGTTCGGAGTCCGGTTTGTTCGAGGTCCACTACGTTCAAACAACGAGGATCCACTGTATGTATATATATATATATATATATATATATATATATATATATATATATATATATATATATATATATATATATATATATATATATATATATATATATATATGTCGTGCCGAATATGCAAAACTGGTCAATTAGCAAGAACTCATTTAAAATTAAGTCCTTTCTAAAATTTTGTCTTATATGTTTAAAGATATATATTTTTCATTAATGTTGATGTAAAAATTTATAATTTTGCACCAAAAGAATCTTAGAAAACTTACCTAACCTTATTATAACAAGAACAATTTATTTTAGCCTAACCCAACTAAATATATTTTATATTTGTTTACAATAATTTAATACTAAACAAAGTGAAATATGTTAGGTAAGACACATATGCAACAGTTAGGTATCTTTATTATGAAACGTTTCGCCTACACAGTAGGCTTCTTCAGTCAAGTACAGAAAAGTTGATAGAAGCAGAAGATACTTGAAGACGATGTAATCAGTCCATCACCCTTAAAGTTTTGAGGTGGTCAGTCCCTCAGTCTGCAGAAGAGCATTGTTCCATAGTATGAAACAATATGGAGATGAAGTGACAGAATGGAGCTTTTTATAGCGCCAAGAGGTGAGACGTAGGCCACTAGGAGAGGTAAGAACTCAGATGTTGAAAGGTCAGGTCCCTCTCAAATCCGGCCGCTCTCACTTCTGCTTCTATCAACTTTTCTGTACTTGACTGAAGAAGCCTACTGTGTAGGCGAAACGTTTCATAGTAAAGATACCTAACTGTTGCATATGTGTCTTACCTAACAACCTGTCGGTATTTTATACCATTTTAATGTTCAATCTGTCAGACACTGCAACACAAGGGTATCTTGGTACAGTCCTGCAATCAACTTCGACAACTTCCACTAGTGAGAGCGGCTGGATTTGAGAGGGACCTGACCTTTCAACATCTGAGTTCTTACCTCTCCTAGTGGCCTACGTCTCACCTCTTGGCGCTATAAAAAGCTCCATTCTGTCACTTCATCTCCATATTGTTTCATACTATGGAACAATGCTCTTCTCCAGACTGAGGGACTGACCACCTCAAAACTTTAAGAGTGATGGACTGATTACATCGTCTTCAAGTATCTTCTGCTTCTATCAACTTTTCTGTACTTGACTGAAGAAGCCCACTGTGTAGGCGAAACGTTTCATAATAAAGATACCTAACTGTTGCATATGTGTCTTACCTAACAACCTGTCGGTATTTTATACCATTTTAATGTTCAAAGTGAAATATATTTTTTTCGTTAGGTTCAGAATGATTTTGGCGAAATAATTTCATACACAAATTTTCACTTGTCCTATATGGCAAGATGAGCGTTGCTATTTAAGCCAAGATCGCAAGTTCTGCTTATCCGGCACGACATATATATATATATATATATATATATATATATATATATATATATATATATATATATATATATATATATATATATATATATATATATATATATATATATATATAAACAAATGGTTAATGGCCGAACTTTTAACATTGTCTCAGTTCACAGCAGGGTTCGAACCGGCACATTCTGTATCAGAGAATATATATAAGGTTTTTATAATGTTTTAATATTATCATACACAAAAGTAAGGTGAAAAATGTCATTTATTTCCCTGGGAAAATTAATAACACAAGGTAACCATCAATAAGACCAGGGTTAAAATTATTCTTAAAAATAGTAGTAATAATAACTCTTAAAATAAACTCAAAGGCCTTATGTTTATAATTAATAAAGTGTACTATAATAAAGTAATATTTAACACTGTACCAAACAATTATTACCAAAGTTGCAGTCTATTGAGGTATTGTGAGGAGGCAGAGGGAGTCGTGGTAGGCTGGAGTCTTGTGACGGAGGTGATTCACAACTCTCACGGAGCAGTAGACAGCAGGGATACTTTCATGCCTGCTGCCTGCTGTTTCAGTAGACAGCAGGGATAGTTTCATGCCTGCTGCCTGATGTTTCAGTAGACAGCAGGGATAGTTTCATGCCTGCTGCCTGCTGCTTCAGTAGACAGCAGGGATAGTTTCATGCCTGCTGCCTGCTGCTTCAGTGGACAAAAGAAACAGTTTCATACCTGCTGGCTGCTGTTTCAGTAGACACCAGGGATAGTTTCATGCCTGCTGCCTGCTGTTTCAGTAGACAAAAGAAACAGTTTCATACCTGCTGGCTGCTGTTTCAGTAGACACCAGTAATAGTTTCATGCCTGCTGCCTGCTGTTTCAGTAGACAAAAGAAACAGTTTCATACCTGCTGCCTGATGTTTCAGTAGACAACAGGGATAGCTTCATGCCTGCTGACTGCTGTTTCATTAGACACCAGGAACAGTTTCATACCTGCTGACTGCTGTTTCAGTAGACAACAGGGATAGCTTCATGCCTGCTGACTGCTGTTTCATTAGACACCAGGATCAGTTTCATACCTGCTGCCTGATGTTTCAGTAGACATCAGAGACAGCTTCATGCCTGCTGCCTGATGTTTCAGTAGACATCAGAGACAGCTTCATGCCTGCTGCCTGATGTTTCAGCAGACATCAGAGACAGCTTCATGCCTGCTGCCTGATGTTTCAGCAGACATCAGAGACAGCTTCATGCCTGCTGCATGATGTTTCAGTAGACATCAGAGACAGCTTCATGCCTGCTGCCTGATGTTTCAGTAGACATCAGAGACAGCTTCATGCCTGCTGCCTGATGTTTCAGTAGACATCAGAGACAGCTTCATGCCTGCTGCCTGATGTTTCAGTAGACATCAGAGACAGCTTCATGCCTGCTGCCTGATGTTTCAGTAGACATCAGAGACAGCTTCATGCCTGCTGCCTGATGTTTCAGTAGACATCAGAGACAGCTTCATGCCTGCTGCCTGATGTTTCAGTAGACATCAGAGACAGCTTCATGCCTGCTGCCTGATGTTTCAGTAGACATCAGAGACAGCTTCATGCCTGCTGCCTGATGTTTCAGTAGACATCAGAGACAGCTTCATGCCTGCTGCCTGATGTTTCAGCAGACATCAGAGACAGCTTCATGCCTGCTGCCTGATGTTTCAGTAGACATCAGAGACAGCTTCATGCCTGCTGCCTGATGTTTCAGTAGACAGAGACAGCTTCATGCCTGCTGCCTGATGTTTCAGTAGACATCAGAGACAGCTTCATGCCTGCTGCCTGATGTTTCAGTAGACATCAGAGACAGCTTCATGCCTGCTGCCTGATGTTTCAGCAGACATCAGAGACAGCTTCATGCCTGCTGCCTGATGTTTCAGTAGACATCAGAGACAGCTTCATGCCTGCTGCCTGATGTTTCAGTAGACAGAGACAGCTTCATGCCTGCTGCCTGATGTTTCAGTAGACATCAGAGACAGCTTCATGCCTGCTGCCTGATGTTTCAGTAGACATCAGAGACAGCTTCATGCCTGCTGCCTGATGTTTCAGCAGACATCAGAGACAGCTTCATGCCTGCTGCCTGATGTTTCAGCAGACATTCATGCCTGCTGCCTGATGTTTCTAGACATCAGAGACAGCTTCATGCCTGCTGCCTGATGTTTCAGTAGACAGAGACAGCTTCATGCCTGCTGCCTGATGTTTCAGTAGACATCAGAGACAGCTTCATGCCTGCTGCCTGATGTTTCAGTAGACATCAGAGACAGCTTCATGCCTGCTGCCTGATGTTTCAGCAGACATCAGAGACAGCTTCATGCCTGCTGCCTGATGTTTCAGTAGACATCAGAGACAGCTTCATGCCTGCTGCCTGATGTTTCAGTAGACAGAGACAGCTTCATGCCTGCTGCCTGATGTTTCAGTAGACATCAGAGACAGCTTCATGCCTGCTGCCTGATGTTTCAGTAGACATCAGAGACAGCTTCATGCCTGCTGCCTGATGTTTCAGCAGACATCAGAGACAGCTTCATGCCTGCTGCCTGATGTTTCAGTAGACATCAGAGACAGCTTCATGCCTGCTGCCTGATGTTTCAGTAGACAGAGACAGCTTCATGCCTGCTGCCTGATGTTTCAGTAGACATCAGAGACAGCTTCATGCCTGCTGCCTGATGTTTCAGTAGACATCAGAGACAGCTTCATGCCTGCTGCTTGCTGTTTCCCCGTCACTATGATAATTTATTAACAACATCATAAAAATATATCGCCATTTTTGGATGTACTGAGGCATTACAATATTATTGAAGGAGTCTGTAATTATGCACAAGTATAACGAGAAGTGGCGGTAAAAAGATGTCGACTTAATGCAGTCCGTGAGGCTGAGCTGAGTTTGATCCAGTTTTCAGAGTCTGGCGGTCATAAACTAGTCGACGGCTGACTTCAGTACTTTATTTCAGACTCCATAACAGTTACTTTTCTACATAACTGATATATCTAACTTTGTCGTTTAATAGCTTTTCTCTTTTTTTTTTTTTTTTTTTTTTTTTGCAGATTTCATGTGTGATGTTCTTCGGCGTCAAGTGGTAAGCTGAAGCCTGCCCTGAGCAGGCTCCAGCTGCAGCTGTTGTTCCGTTCCCTACTTCAGCTGCTGTTACCCAGGGCTGCTACTCGAAGACTGCTGCCCAGGGCTGCTACCGAAGACTGCTGCCCAGGGCTGCTGCCCGAAGACTGCTGCCCAGGGCTGCTGCCCGACGACTGCTGCCCAGGGCTGCTACCCGAAGACTGCTGCCCAGGGCTGCTACCCGAAGACTGCTGCCCAGGGCTGCTACCCGAAGACTGCTGCCCAGGGCTGATACTCAAGCAAACGACCCACACTTTAGGCAGGCCAGAACCATCACGAAGACTGCAGTGAGCGCGCTACTGACGGAGGTGGTGACGGAGGCTGTACTGAGGCCAGGACCTTGTTTCACTGGCTGCTGGATTTGACCTGCACCACAGAAATAAATATATAAACAGGTGAATGAATTGTTTATTGTTTAATTACCCTTCAAAGATTCTCGTGGAATTCTCTTGATTCGAGGAACTGGGGCTACCTTCCCCTTCCTCGGATCGAATGTGGTTACCTGAATAACCATTAGGGTTTAATGCTTTTTTTAATGCCTTTTTTCCGCTAACACAATGAAAATAAAATGTATGTGAAAGGTCTGGAAAGAGGTCACAGTTTACACGATACCTTACAGCAGCAGCTGTCTGCTGTAGCACTAGTGGATGACAGCAGCAGCTGTCTGCTGTAGCACTAGTGGATGACAGCAGAAGCTGTCTGATGCAGCACTAGTGAATCAGCTCTGTCCTGTGGCACTAGTGTAGAACAGAAGCATCTGTTTCTTGTGACACTAGTGGAGAACATAATAGACTGTCTGTGTCACTAGTAGGAAACAAAAGCAAAGCGAGGAAACAAAATCAACAATAGCTGAATTACATATTCGTTCACTGAAACTCGTAATTGTTTAAGGCGATCAAGTACATGATTTCTGAGATTTATTTTATTGATGCAAATAAAATCGTTAAGAGTAAAAGTCACATGTGTCACACTTGGAACCCAGACAAGGACGTTGTGGCAGCCACTTGCAAAACCAATGGCATTCTTGAAGGGGTAAGGCGATAATGGGTAATTCGTGTTAATGGACGGTAATTCCTAAGTGGTTCAGGTATGTTTATGGGTGAGAGGAGAAGTACCAAGGGAATCTCATGCCCTCAGATAGAGGTCGGTTGAACTTCTCATTTCATGGATTTAGGAAGTGAGTTTGTCACCTTGAAGTGCACGAGTGGGTGGATAAGTGGACGGGTAAGTGGGCGAGTGTGGGTGAGTGTCACTCCACACAACTTAACTCTGAGTGTTGACGGATGCTGACACATGAGCCAGGAGGTGTCCCACTGCACGCCTGCACCAGCATCAACCTCAGCCAGGTATCCGGCAGCTGCTCCTTCTGTTACACACACCTTCCTCAGTATCCTTCATCCAACAAATGAGTTACACAGTTTTTTATGTGCACTTCATGAGCCAAACACACACACACACACACACACACACACACACACACACACACACACACACACACACACACACACACACACACACACATGATATCAGGCAAAAAAAGAAGGACTGCAGCAAGCAGAGCTACAAGGTAAAGTGCTTGTAAGTTTATTCAGATATACACAAATACAGTTACATAGATTATCGTGATGAATGGTTTGAAAAACCGACAAGTTGAAGATTGAGACACTTATGCAGCATATGGGAATCTTTATTCAGGAAACGTTTCGCCACACAGTGGCTTCATCAGTCCAATACAAAGAGGAAGGCGTAAGGAGAGGAGGAGTATGAGGTAATCAGTCCCTCAGCCTGGAGTCGATGTGTTCAGTCCATCAATCTTGTAGAATGTACAGCATAGGGCCGTAGACGTGGCTTATATACTGTAGTGAGGTGACTTGAAGCAGACGGAGGCGGGATCATAGTGGTACCATCCACTAGTCGAAGTAGGTCTTTGTCCAAAGGTTGAACAAGCGTTGAAGAATTCTTTGTAAGAAGATCCCATGATGCTGCAGTGTCTGACAGTTGTGATGAATGGTTTGAAAAACCGACAAGTTGAAGATTGAGACACTTATGCAGCATATGGGAATCTTTATTCAGGAAACGTTTCGCCACACAGTGGCTTCATCAGTCCAATACAAAGAGGAAGGCGTAAGGAGAGGAGGAGTATGAGGTAATCAGTCCCTCAGCCTGGAGTCGATGTGTTCAGTCCATCAATCTTGTAGAATGTACAGCATAGGGCCGTAGACGTGGCTTTTTCAAACCATTCATCACAACTGTCAGACACTGCAGCATCATGGGATCTTCTTACAAAGAATTCTTCAACGCTTGTTCAACCTTTGGACAAAGACCTACTTCGACTAGTGGATGGTACCACTATGATCCCGCCTCCGTCTGCTTCAAGTCACCTCACTACAGTATATAAGCCACGTCTACGGCCCTATGCTGTACATTCTACAAGATTGATGGACTGAACACATCGACTCCAGGCTGAGGGACTGATTACCTCATACTCCTCCTCTCCTTACGCCTTCCTCTTTGTATTGGACTGATGAAGCCACTGTGTGGCGAAACGTTTCCTGAATAAAGATTCCCATATGCTGCATAAGTGTCTCAATCTTCAACTTGTCGGTTTTTCAAACCATTCATCACAACTTCCTCTTTGTATTGGACTGATGAAGCCACTGTGTGGCGAAACGTTTCCTGAATAAAGATTCCCATATGCTGCATAAGTGTCTCAATCTTCAACATAGGCGTCTTAAGTCGAGTGTAGTGGTGACCATGAGCACAGAGAAGCAACTGAGTAGAGATGATGTTACCAGTCCCTCAGTGTTTAAGTAATTTTGAGATGGCAGTCCTTCAGCCTGCAAACTTGTACAGCTCAATAGTCTTGAATATTCAAGATTTTGAAGACTATGGTCCAGAATACCTCAAGACTGAGAGACTAACTTCTTCATAACTAGTTCTTCAGGGCTGATAGACTGACCATATCATCTTTACCTCTCCACTGTTTCTCTGATCTCCACGTTCAGTCATCTCTTTATTCGACTAAAGAAGCCCACTGAGTTTACCTAGAGTTTACCTGGAGAGGGTTTCGGGGGTCAACGCCCCCTTGGCCCGGTCTGAGACCAGGCCTCATGGTGGATCAGGGTCTGATCAACCAGGCTGTTACTGCTGGCCTCACGCAAGTGTAGACAGCCTGTACTGTCTGCACAGATAGCCTATGCTGTCTTCCGGCTGAGTTCATATTTCGCGCCATGCTGGTGCTGCCACCTATAGGCTTACCACTTCAGTATGCCCACCCCTGCATCTGCCTCACTCTCTCAGCGGCCTAGAAGCAGTCAACAGTCCTACTACCTCTCTCCATCGTGGGCATGGCCCTCCCGGGCCATCAGAAACTCTACAAAGGATCAAAAACACAACAAGGTATCAAAAACACAACAAGGGATCAAAAACTCTACAAGAGATCAATAACACAACAAGGGATCAAAAACACAACATGGGAACACACTGCCTGTGTACCCAACACGACTTTGCAAATAAAGTAAGAAGCCTTCAAAGCCTTTATCATTTGAACCCCGCTCTGCAGAGTCACCAAACAAACTGGTTATAAGTGGTGGGAAGGGGTGGTCGCAGCAAGTGTGTTTGCCTGTGGAGAGGAAGGAATGAAGTTGTTCACTTCATCACCCTACACAAGAAGCATCCATCTCTCAACGAGTTATCCTGATGTCGTGCCTGCATGTTTCAGCATCCAGACACAGGTACAAGCAGGATTTGGCCGAAATTTCCCAAATTTCTTCGAGAAATATAAGTGGTGTCCCAGTGACCCCATGCCACAGCGTCCCACGCTGTTTCTCAAGTCACGTGTTCAGCATCACTTGTATGTTCTGCTGTTGTTATTCAGCTCAGCACAGCTATTTCAGCAAGCCAGAGGTGAGTTTTGTAGTGATTTCTGCGTCCAGTGTGCGTGCCTCGTGTTTGTGGGAGAAGAGGAGGAAGTGGCCGGGTTCCTGCCTCACTCACACCTAACCCGCCTACCACCACATTCCACCACTCCCTCTGCTGCTTTGTCTGCTGTTTTCCATGTGAATTCATTGCCAGAGCTGTGTATCCGAGTGCCCGAGGCCACTCGAAGCTATGTGGATCAGCATCCACGTAGATCACGACGCCATGTGGATCACGACACCACGTGAGGTGTGGACGAAGCCACGTGAGTTACCGAACCAGACGTCTCAGACCACATGCTGTGGTCTGCTGCTGCCTGACTTCATGACGTCACAATGTCTGCCTGATGCCACCTCAAGATGTTTGCTGACATCACAGTGCTGCTGACGTCACCTCACAACGTCACATCTGACATCACATGATATCACATCGAGTGTTTCAGTAATTATGTCAGTATTGACCAGAAAATTGAGAGAAGATATATGTCCTGTGTTAATTAATTCCTCTCAGTCAGTGTTTTCACGTGTTAGTGTATGGCTTAGTGTCAATTTTGTGCACAGAAAAGCATCATTTGCTAGATAAGCCATGTTGTACCGCATGTACCGCGGGTGTGTAAAGTTTTCCATGTGTCCAGTGTGGTCTTGAGAGCAGACCACTGTGTAGCACCACTGTGTTATTGTCACCCGGTGTGACCGGCATGTTTGACAGCTGATATTAGTCAGCCCTGAGCGTCTGAGCCTCTTGTACAGAAAGCTCTTATGCTCGTCGCTCATAGATGTTCTGCAGAATCGTACCTGCTATGATTCCCATCGAGATTTGTTTCATTTCACCTCCAGACCTTCAGAGTGCAGTTATATGTAGAGAAACAAGTCTGGGGACATTTAGACTAACCTCTGCTATAACTCCAACTGTCGAGAGAATGACACTCACCAAGCTGCAGTTTAAGCCCTGTCGGCAGGTGCTGTGTCAGCCTCATGTCATAGCTTCAGTGTCGTCACTTTGACTGCTAGTTCGCTCACTGCAGTCTGGTGTATGCTGTTACGACTCCCAGATGTTTTGTCGAGTCGTCTCTGCCCCGACTCACCCCATGCTCGCCGGCAGTGACAGCCCCAGCGACAGTACCAGTCGAGAAGTGTCCTCCTGAGTTGCTTGCCAGAAGTCCTGCCCAGTTGCTGAGTTTTGATGGTGCCTCACTCGAGGGCACCAGCATGTTGTGCCCCAGGTTGAGTGAAACCTGCAGTGACTCCTACGATGACTGCTTCACCATTCTAAAGATGACCGTACCCCGTTACGTCACAGCTCAGCCGCAGCGATGTCTCCTGTGTTGCAGTATCTGTCTAGACCCAGGAAGGTGTGCGGTGATGCCCTTCGATGCTCACTGCCTATGACCACAATGTTTAGCACACCCCACATGTTTTTTTCTTCCCTCTCTGTAGGAAGTTTTTTTTCCATTTCCATATTTATATACATGTTCTTTATTTTGTGTTCTGTGCCCTGTTCCTATGAGAGAAACCGAGTTTTTTTTTACTGCCAGACATGGTCGGGACAACCATGTGATAGGTGGCCGAGCGAATGTAAACAGCCTGTACTGTCTGCACAGACAGCATATGCTGTCTGCCAGCTGAGTTCATATTTTGCTGGTGCTGCCACCTATAGGCTTACCACTTCAGTATGCCCACCCCTGTACCTGCCTCACTCAGCGGCCTAGAAGCAGTCAACAGT
>NW_027198530.1:0-43126 GCF_038502225.1 Cherax quadricarinatus | reverse complement strand
GTTCAGTCTTCTTGGTGTTGGTGTTTTTAGGGCCACTGACAGCATACGCCGTATATTCAGTCACTGAGAGCTGCAAATGGTCTCCGTGTTTAGGATTTATAGAGCTCCTCACAGCTTACGCCGTATCAAGTAATGCTTACCGGTGCTGAGGATAAGTTAAGATAAGAAGCAACCTCATTTATGTATACCTATTGTTAATTAAGTATATTTAGGCAAACTTACACATAAGTACAATTATACATGTTTTGGGTGACTACATCTGTTTTACATAGCAACATACGTGTGAATTACTAAGGCTGATAGAATACATAGTCACCTATTTGTGGCTGCAAAAGTCGAGTCTCAGATCCTGGCCCCTCCTCTCAACTTGCTACTTGACAGATTCACTCCCTCCTTGCCTTATGGGTTTTGCCGTACCTGTATGGTAAGGCCCATAAGGCTATGTATTGAACCTGCTTTAATCACTTCTTCACCGAGATCATTCCACTTTCCAACCGCCCTGAGTGAAAAAAATATTACCCTAAGTTCTCGCTTCTCACCTCTCAAACAGCTTGTCCTTTTCTAGGACTGATACTACTGTTATGGAATGCAGGATACTACCATCAACAGATGCCCTACCAGAAGGCTCCCCGATGTTTCACTGAAAGGTCACTTGACCCAATATAAAATTATTCACTTTCTATAAGGTGGAGTAGCACGACTGCTGCCGCTCTACCCGTGGACGGTAGCTCATAACTTGAGAATTCCTCATCTAATCGGCTTCAAAACTTCAACTCTTGTGCATGGTCACTGGGGCCAGATTCTTGGAACAACTGGCATATGTAGGTTCCCTATGACAAAAGTTGTTGAATACATTCCCATCATCCTGGAATGGCTGGGATAATATCCAAAACCTTCCAAACGTTCCATAAAGGTGCCTCCTAATTCGACGATGGAAGAGAGTGAAATTAAAGTGTATAGGTCCACATTTATTCAATTTATTCCCGTTCAATCAAGTTAAATAAATCTCAGTTTGTCTCTTCTGAGCAACTTCAATATTTAATGGCTGATGCAGCTTACGGCGAGGATAGTAACCATTAACTTTTGTTTGTGTGCAGGCAAATTTTTTGAAGCAAAAAAATAATTAAAAACAATCTGAATGTATAGAATCTGCGCCATAACCTGAGAATGTGATGGGCTTAAAATTTTTACCACTGTTGTGGTTTCCTGAACACGTGGTTTATGCTGTTATTGGCTGCCATAAGTCATAATTTGCCAATTTGATTGAATTAAGTCATATTCATTTATATTCAATTATCGAAGAATGCTGCTGCTGATCGGCTTCAAAATATTAATTATGAAGTAAGTATTTTGTATTATTATTATAATCAAAAAGAAGCGCTAAGCCACAAGTACAGCAAGTATTTTGTAAGATGATATACCTCATAAGTTTAGTCTGTCAGTTACAAACTTAAAATTGTTTTACTCAGATTAATTACTGGAGAATGTTGCACGTACTAATTCTTCATTGTATAATGGTAACGTGTGAGTGCCAAATCTGATTCCCCTCAAATCTTCAATGCTAATTAACTGCATTACAAGCTTATGCCACATTCACGTGGAGCGCTAAACCCGTAAGGGTCATATAGCGCCTGGAGAAATGGGAGGCAAAAGGGTTCGACCCAAGAAAAGGGGAGGGCAGGCCTAATTCCTTGGATCAAGAGCCCCTTCGCCGGCTGGATGAAGTTACGTAAAAGCTGAAACAAGACTTTATTATGAGTATTGAATTTACCGGGAAGTGCTAAACTCGTAAGGGGTCATACAGCGTCTTGGGAACAGACCATCAGATTAGATCCACGGAAAGAAAGGATACCTGGAGTTTACCTGGAGAGAGTTCCGGGGGTCAACGCCCCCGCGGCCCGGTCTGTGACCAGGCCTCCTGGTGGATCAGAGCCTGATCAACCAGGCTGTTACTGATAAATTAGACAACATGTGTCTAATTTATCAACATGTCGGTCCTCTGAACCATTCATCTACAGGCTGTTACTGCTGGCTGCACGCAAACCAACGTACGAGCCACACCCCGGCTGGTCAGGAACCGACTTTAGGTGCTTGTCCAGTGCCAGCTTGAAGACTGCCACGGGTCTGTTGGTAATCCCCCTTATGTATGCTAGGAGGCAGTTGAACAGTCTCGGGCCCCTGACACTTATTGTATAGTCTCTTAACGTGCTAGTGACACCCTGCTTTTCATTGGGGGGATGTTGCATCGTCTGCCAAGTCTTTTGCTTTCGTTGTGAGTGATTTTCGTGTGCAAGTTCGGTACTAGTCCCTCTAGGATTTTCCAGGTGTATATAATCATGTATCTCTCCCTCCTGCGTTCCAGGGAATACAGGTTTAGGAACCTCAAGCGCTCCCAGTAATTAAGGTGTTTTATCTCCGTTATGCGTGCCGTGAAGGTTCTCTGTACATTTTCTACGTCAGCAATTTCACCTGCCTTGAAAGGTGCTGTTAGTGTGCAGCAATATTCCAGCCTAGACAGAACAAGTGACCTGAAGAGTGTCATCATGGGCTTGGCCTCCCTAGTTTTGAAGGCTCTCATTATCCATCCTGTCATTTTTCTAGCAGATGCGATTGATACAATGTTATGGTCCTTGAAGGTGAGATCCTCCGACATGATCACTCCCAGGTCTTTGACGTTGGTGTTTCGCTCTATTTTGTGGCCAGAATTTGTTTTGTACTCTGATGAAGATTTAATTTCCTCGTGTTTACCATATCTGAGTAATTGAAATTTTTCATCGTTGAACTTCATATTGTTTTCTGCAGCCCACTGAAAGATTCGGTTGATGTCCGCCTGGAGCCTTGCAGTGTCTGCAATGGAAGACACTGTCATGCAGATTCGGGTGTCATCTGCAAAGGAAGACACGGTGCTGTGGCTGACATCCAGTTCTTTAGATCAAGAGCCCTGCACCGACATGAAGGTACTCACCTGAATTTTTTTATTATTAGTTTTTGGTGTGAAGCATTCAACCCGTGTGGGATTATTCAACGTTAAGGACTGATGTAAGCTTGATCCTCCGTCCATTGTCAGCCGCCAGGTTAAGGGCAGAATATTTCCCTTTGCGTGGAAGCAAGCCAATAAAATTAAGTCACAGTGACTTGTCTTATCATGGGTTAAACCTAAGTAATGTATTATACGTTAACGTACAAAACCTCAATCAAAACCTCAAAACTTGGACGACGTTAATACTGGTTGCATGACCTTTATTGCAAGATCTATCTATATATGTGCACTGGAAAACAAACACGTGTGTACACTACAACAAGGTCACAGTCTGTTTATTCTAGTCTTAAAAACGTGTCTTTTTTAAGATTTTTGACACATGATATCATGTGACGAGGCTCTGTAGCGATGTGTTAGTTTGCTTGCAATATTACTACCCACTAAACCAGGGTCATTAAGGCTGCATGTAACCTTTATATAACCACTCAACAATGTTTCAGTCCCTAAAATACTGTCCAAAGTACAATTTCAGCATGTACACATTTAGAGATAGGTATCTCTCTGTGTATATACTCTTGACGCATTTTGTTGCAGTAATGAGCATGGTACACTGCGCTGGCAACTCCATTATTATGTACAGCAGAGATGCCACATCAAATTAAATGTTTATATTTGGTTTTACACTTTCTGAAAATCGAGAAGCTATACTGCACCAAAATAAGAAAATTGCTATAAAATTATGTAGTTAGACACAACTATGAAAGTAAGAAATGATAAATTAAAAAGGTATATAGTGTTTATGTATATATTACAAGAGCTGTGGTGTAGTAAAAGGAAGTAACCTCATCTAAGTGTCGAAATTTAGTCTTGTTAAATAATTTTTCCATTCGCTTTACCAGTATCACTTATAGAACTTTAACTGCCAGATGAAATAGCAATATTGGAATTCTTTCAGTCACTACAATCTCTAAAGGAGAAGAAACTTGGGACAAGAAGTGAATACAAATTAGAAGGAAGTAGAGCGTACTGGCAACTGTATGTTACAGAGGAGGTACCGTAGGCTGAGTCCAGCCTCGTCCACTGCCATGGTGAGTCTCCATCATCTACCTCCTCCTTCTTTACACTTATTGCGTAGTTTCTCAACTAACCAATTAGTGTTTGTAGACTAGTTTCAACCTGTCGCACGCACTGAGGTATACCTTACATCCATGAACGAATCACCAGCTGATTATTTCGACTGTAATGACAATGTCAGGATTCAATCTTGACAAAAACTAGTGTGACATTTGGTGTCAAAGGGCAATAGTGTAAAAGTCTTTAATGCAGTTTAACGTGAATTTAACATTCATTAATAACAGACTAGAAAGTTAGAACAGAAATGGCACAAGTTTGAGTGAAAATGTGTCCTGGTTAATGTGGCAGCGTCATGTATCTGCTTTAACTGCAGGTCACACCTGCCTCTGCACCACCCCTCTACACTCCTATCTCTCTCTCTCTCACAAGCATTTATCACATCTTAACATCACGTAAGACAGGATAGTTTTTATTTTATATTTTTGCGTAATTCTGTTCATGAAAAAAATATATGGACAGATGGAAACTGCAATATTAGAAATCTGTGAATCCTTCCGCCTTGGAAATGCGGCAGCAAACAAACGGGATCAAAGAGCATTGTTCGCATCGCTATTGTGCCGTGCGGACAGGCTGCGCAGTAGCTCCTGATACAACTGGTTTACTGCGCAGTTTTCCTGTTTTGTGCATACAACATGGCGGATCGCATTGGACGCCGGGTGAGCACTGTTTGTGTGGAATTGGTGCGTGGCACGCTTACAGGAACAACCATGCACGTGTTACTGCATGCCATCATCAGTGAGGTATATGGAATACCGACCGAAGAATTATATGGAGTAGCAGTAAATGGTGTGTCGAGAATTTTCATCAAGTTTAAAGACGCAGGATTCTACACAAGCATAGTCAACAAATATCAAGAGAAGAGGCTGGCAGTGAACACTATGGTGGAAGTCTGCTTACATGATGTGTCCAGCTATGTGACGTGGGTGAAAGTACGAAACGTGCCTTTTGAGGCGACGGAGCATGATGTGACGGCGGTGTTTAGCAGCTATGGGAAAATCCACTCAGCAGTGATGGGGGTGTGGCAAAATGGACCTTATGAGGGGCTACCTGAAGGATCATTTACGCTGAAAATGACGTTGAGGCAGCCAATTCCATCATACGTATTTATGGAGGTCTTCCGAACGCAGGTCTACGTGTACTACTCAGGGCAGCGGAAGACTTGCAGATTATGTGGTTCTTTTGAACATATGGCGGCCCAATGCTATAAAAAAGCTGGACGGAGGGAACAGGTACCAGTGATCTTACATCAGAGGAATGCTCTGGAGGTGTCGGAGGAAGGAGTAAGGCCAAACAAGATTCCTTGCCGATGGAGTGACGAAGTGGATAGGGCTGAGGCGACTATGGAGGAAAGTGTAACACTAACAGTTGATAAGGGACAGACGACATCGACGTCTGATGAGGAGGGTACGGGCCAACAGGATGGCTTGCTGGAGGAAGTACTTAGTTCCTTTTTGCATGACGTTGAAGAGGGACAGGTGGATGAAGGGTGTAACCTGGTGCAGGCAACTGTGCAGCAAGATCAGGAGGTTAGGAATACTGTGTGCACTAATGTTAATGTGCACAACGTTGTGGCAGAGGTCCATAGGGCAGAAAAGACAGGTGACGAGGTGTGTGGGGAGGGGAGTTCTCGTAAGAGAACTGCAGGAACGTCTGAGATGGACGATGTTCTTACTCCAGGACAAAGAACAGGAGTAAAATCTTGGAGAAAGGATGTATGTCATAAGGGGAAAGAGGGAAGGGGTAATGTAGGGTTTAATGGTTCTAGGGATAATGAAGGGATAGGGGGGGTGAATAAGCAAGCTGTCAAGAAAGATGCCATACAGCAGGACGGTATAGGAGGGTGTGTGCCAAGAAGAAAGGGTAAACCACCACTTTTAAAATAATTCACGATAGTAACTGTAAATGTAAATGGATTGAAGAATGAAGTGAAACGAGTATGGATGGAATGGTTTTTGAGGAGATATAATGTGGATGTATGCTTTATACAAGAACATAATTATAAGATAGGCTGTGCTTTGGCATTAAAGGGTTATAAATTGTATGTAAGTGGGTCTGTTAGGTTAAAAGGGGGAGTGGCAGTGGCTGTGAAGGAAAATAGTCCCTTACGTATTATAAAGTGGGAAGAAGGAGGGGGGGAGGGTAGTGAGGGTGGATGGTGAGTGGGGAGCATCTAGAGTATGTTTCATTGGGGTTTATATGCCAGCAGAGAATATAATCAAAGTAAAAGAGGATTTTGTGAGAGACGTTTTAGTGTATTTTTTAAGGGGTTTACCTCTAGTAACTGTAATTGGGGGGGACTGGAACTGTGTTATAAGGGGGGGGGGACGTGGAGCCAAGGGGGGCGGGTTGTGTATTACGGTCGTTACGCAATGTTTTACAGGATGCAGGGGTGAGGGACGTGGAGGGGAGTGGGGCTTGGAGAGTGGATTACACTTTTGTTAGGAGAAATTATTCAGCGAGGTTAGATAGGATTTATATAACGGAGGCAGTTAGGGTAGGAGGGGTAAAAACAGTGGACGTAGGGTTTTCGGATCATAGGGCAGTTTTGGTAGAACTGGATTGGGAGGGAGTGGTAAAGGTATATTCAAGTTTCTGGAAGTTAAATGCGAGGTTGGTGAGGAGTGAGGTGGTGAACGCAGAGTTTAGAGACTGGTGGAGACAATTGTGGAGGGCAAGGGATGGGGTAGGGAGTATTTTGGATTGGTGGGAAAATAGGGCTAAACCTGGTATCGCGGGGTTTTATAAATATAAAGGAAGGGAGGAGGCGAGGTGGAGGTACGGTTTACAGAATTATTTGGAACAGCAGCTCAATGAGTGTTACGCAAGAGATGAGGGGAAGTCTTTTGAAGAAATATCAGGGCTAAGAGGGAGACTAAGGGACATACATAATGAAAGATTTGATGAATTAAGGGTAAGGGCAGGTATGGATGCCGTGCTATGGGGAGATAAACCGTCGGGTAGTGTGTTAAGAAGTTTTCGCATTAGACAACAGGAGTCCACTATAATACTTTTAGAGGTTAGTGACGATTTGGAAGGTTATACTAAGGGGCAAATGTTGGTGACAACTGAGGGGATAAGTAATTATGCGGACTATTGGTTTAAAAGGAAATGGGAAAAAGGTAATTTGGGGATAGTTAATAAAGAAAGAGGAGGGGTGAAGGTCTTGGGGAAAGGTGGGGAGGACAGAGGGGGATTGGAGGGAATAATAAGTATGGAAGAAGTGAAAGAGGCAGTGTTCAATTTAAGTAAGGGGAAAGCACCGGGAATTGATGGGCTTTCCAATGATTTTTACAGAGTGCATTGGGAAACCATAAATGTTTGTTTGGTTCAGGTATTGAATTGTATGCTGAAGGAAGGGAAATTGGGAACGTCACAGAGGACGGGTGTGGTCGTGCTTGTAAAGAAAAAAAGCGAGGGGAGAACACTGAGCACGTACAGGGCCATATCTTTAATGTGTACGGATTATAAGATTTTTGCGAAGATTTTAGGGAACAGGATGAAGAAGGTAATAGGTGGTATGGTGCACAAGGGTCAGTTGGGAATTCCGGGTCGTAGTATGAGGGATGGACATAGTCGTATTAGGGAATTTTTGCAGGGTTGTAAGGGTGGTGGAATTTTGGGCATTGATTGGGAGAATGCTTATGACGGTGTGAATAGAGAGTACATGGTTGACACTTTAAGGCTTATGGGTTTTGGGGAGGGAATAGTAAAATGGGTGAAGACCTTGTATGCAGAAGCTACGATTCAGGTGCAAATTAATGGTAGGTTGGGTAGCGTGTTGAAAATGGAGAAAGGTTTGAGACAAGGGTGTCCTATGTCTCAAATTCTGTTTGCATGTATGCAACACCCGTTTTATGGAATGGTTGAGGAAGCAACAACGTTACAGGAGGAGGGTAAGGGGTTCACAGAGGTAGTTGGTTATGTAGATGACACAACAATACTGATCAATGATGTCGAAGGTTTGCGAAAGGTGGAGAGAGTAATGAGGTTTTTTGGAGAGGCGTCAGGCATGCGTGTCAACAGGGCTAAATCGAAATTATTAGAGATAGGAGATTGGGTGGGGGGTAGAATGGGGGTGGAGTTTGGATGGGATGTGACTGAACAGCTGAAAATTTGTGGGATTATCTATATGGCAGATGAGCAAGAGGCTAGACGGAGGAATTCGGAATTGGTGGGAGAGAAAGTTGTACAACGGATTAGGAACCTAAGAGCGAAGGATGTTACTCTAATGCAAAGGGCAATAATAATAAATTCATTGGTTTATAGTAAAGTGTGGAACGTGGCAGTGGTGTATCCTTTACGGGAACAGGAGATAAAGGAGATACAGAGAAGGGTGCTTCGTTATATATGGGGTTTTGGACGAGCATGGCTAAGTAAAGAGGTGGTTATGACGAATGTGCGCAGAGGGGGAGTAGGGCTTTTGATGCTAGGGCCGAGGGTAAAGGCCATGTATGTTAAACAAAAGTACGTAAGGGAGGGGGGGGGGGTAAAAGGGGTGAGGGTTGGGAGGGTGATGAGGGATGTACGACGATGGTGGGGAGGAAAGGACTTGATGGAATGTGAGAATATGCTAAGGGTTATGTTAGTAATAGGTGAGGTAAAAAAGCTCAAGGTGGGAAGGTTAGTAGAGATGAGTAGGAAACCAGAAGTGATGCAAGGGGTGGCGGTATACCCTTTGTATGATTGGGGTACGATTTGGCATGATTTCCAGAAACTTAGATTAATGCCTAGGGTAAGGGAGTTAGTTTATAGGTTTGTAATGGGGATTTTAGCGTCAAAGCAGGCTTTGTGTGTGATGGGTTTGGTAAAGGAAGCGAAATGCGAACATTGTGAGGAATCGGAAACAGCTTTTCATGCCGTATATTTTTGTAGGGAGTTGGGGCAGGTACGGGTGTGGCTGGCTAGAGTCTTCAAGTTAATGGGTGGGGGCAATGTAGAGATCCTGCGTGCCCTAACTTTAGAGGTAAGGGGGGTGTCTGAGGTTGTAAAGAGAGCCATTCTGTACATTGTGACAGATTTCTTGTTTTATTCCTGGGGCTTGAAGGAAAAAGGCGGGGGGATTAGGGTAAGGGCTATTGCGGCAGGAATTTATCGCACGGTATGCAGAAATAAACTCATTTATGGTAACAGGTGGGCGACTGCGTTCCCGGAGGCATATAGAAATATAACGGTAAGGGGACTCAGTAATTTGGCTACTTAAGTACTAAGGGACCATTTTCCTTTTCTAGAGCGAGTTATGACCATAATGAAGGATATGTAAATGTGGTAGGATTGTCATGAGAGTTGTATGGGAGGGATGACATGTCAGATGTGGTATAATTGGAGAGTTTTCTTGTGTGTGAATGTTTTAGTTTAACCATGTGTTGAAAGACAAGAGGTCATTGATGATCATAGTTTTAATAAGGTAAATGATCTTTGTCAGTGAGACAACTACAAGAAGGAACACTCAAAGCATTGTTAACACACTAATAATAATGTGCTATGTAACATGAGTGTGTATCTTTGTTATTTTAATAGTGTGTTTAGTTTCTCTGTGGTAAGGTGTGGAAATGGCTATTTTGTCACCTTTATTATATTGTAATTTTTGAGGTGTTTAGTATTATGTCTTTGTGTATAAAGTTTAATATACAATATTAATGAGTGTGCAACGAATTGGATTATATGAGAATGTCTTTGTTTATAAAGTTTCATATATAATGTAAATAAGTGTGACATTCTTTGGATTATATTGCCTTTTGTGTTATAAGATACTGGCTGTATTTTATGGATATAATAAACCCACCTGTATGTTCAGGTGTGGGCTGTTTTTAGTTACATGTATGTTGTGTGTGCTGGTTGGGCACTTTGGAGGGGGAATCAAGCATTTACAGTTGAACGTGTTTTTCTTATGTATAAGTTTAGTGCTGGGATAAGGAATGTGAAGTTGTTTGTTTTTATTATTTAATGGATCACGTTTCTTTGTTTATGTAACTTAAATATAGCACAAATGTATGATGTGTATTGTGTTTTTGGGTGGCGGGAGTGCGCGTGAGTGGCGGAAGGGGGGGGAGAGTGCGTATGAGTGGCGGAATAAGTAAGTTTATTCAGGTATACACAAATACAGTTACATAGAATTATCATACATAGCAGCATATGTGTAGAGAACCTAGGATAACCCAAAAAAGTCAGTGACTTATTTCCATTGGGGTGAGAGTGCGTATGAGTGGCGGAAGGGGGGTGAGAGTGCGTATGAGTGGCGGAAGGGGGGTAAGAGAGTGCGTATGAGTGGCGGAAGGGGAGGAAAGAGAGCGTGAGTGGCGGGATGGGGGGGTGTCAGGGGGGGGGAAGAGCTGGAAATTTTATTTTCCCATAAGCATTCACTCTGAACATTTGCATTTCACAATGCATTTAATACCGTAGAATTTACGTAATACAAATACAACCGGGTGTTTAGTAAACGTTAACCCATAGTTGTATTTGTGGGGATCGACGTAAGTTTGGTATTACCCTAAATCTGCAGATAATTTGATTCTAATTTGATTGACCAAATTAGCTACATTCAATCGAACCGTGGGTTAACAGCGTCATTGGTTCATTATCCACAAATCAATGAAACACCATTCCAGTTTAAACAGTCTTATAGACGAAATAAAGTAAATGAGGGAATTTGGGATCAAAGAGAAGAGGGTTAGAGAAACCTTATGCAGTTTAGGATTCGTTGACCACTTCAATTATTACAAGAGGTTACCCTAACATTTTCGCAGTTACTACGCTGAATATAATTCGCATTTATCTCTATATAGAAATGAGGTAATTTTTCTGAATGAACTGGGAGGGAAAGGCCAGCATGTCTGGATTCATGGGTACATTATACTCTCCAGCTTGTAGTCAACGAGAGCCAATTGTCTCTTGCTCTCAAGCTAGTCTACCTACCTTACTTACCTACCTACCTTAAAACAACTAATCATTTGTCCTAATGCAAAACTCAGTTTTATCAAATTTACCTCGGGGAGTGGTTCTAACAAAAACCCAAGCTAGCATTTACATGTGGAGTAGATAAGGCCATCACTCAGATCAACACCTGTTAATAGCCGAGTGACAAGGCCAGCACCTGCTAGGAGGTAGACAATGGCAAAAGTCGACAACTGGGAATAGACACTGGTAGCAGAGGATTATTTTTTAATACGACGTTTCATCCAAGGCTGGGCTTTATCAAAGCCCAGCTTTGGGCGAAACGTATTAAAAAGGAGCAACACGTTCTTAAGTTGGTTTAACAGACTTCTGGATTTTATCCTTCCGGACACTTATCATACCTGCTCTCCTGAAGCTCCACCACTACCTCATATAGCTTTTTTGCTTCTTTACTACCTTGAAACTAAAGAAAAAACTAACTCCCATCCTCAGCATCTTGTCATTGATAATTTCTTGAACATTATTATTGTGACCGCAAAGTCTATGTAGTTCATTCAGCAATCAGGAGTGATGGCTGCTCGATCTTTCAACCATTAAGTGCGAGAGTATCTAGTTGTCCTTTAACATCCTGTCACTCTTTACTCATGATATCCCTTTGGTTTTTGCATGCTGCCACCTCTAGACTCCAGGGTGATGAAGATAAGTTCCTAGTCTTTCGGCTTATTGCTTGTATCTTGTTGTAAGCCTTGGGCCTATCATATAGTATAGTTTACACATGCCTGGAAAGATGGGGTCCCAGACTGGGAGTGGTACTCCATGGTGGGCCTTACGTCAATCATGTATAGTCTCCTGAATGCAGAATTTTGTTCTGATTGATCTGCTATTTGCCAGCCTTTCATATATTGCCGAGGTGACCAAGTCCATTTGCACCTCTTGCCTTGATTAAATAATGAGCAAGATTCCGCCATGATAGTATACAGACAAATGACTTTAGGAAAGCTTTCGATATAGCAGACCATAACATCCTGCATCTTAAATTAAAACATAGTATCAGATGTCGTGCTGTTGCATACCTAAAGTCCTACCTTAACAGCAGACACCAATGTCTCCATCAAGGGCTATTATTATTATTATAATCAAAAAGAAGCGCTAAGCCACAAGGACTATACAGCGCTGCAGGGCAGGAAGGAAGCGAGGGCATCAGGTGGCAAAAGGGAGATGGATGAGTAATAGGTTACGGATAACAGCGGGGCAGTGGATGGTGAAAGGGTAAAGGGCAGCAAGAGACTGAACTAGAAAGGGCTGAGGGGAGTGCGAAAAGTATCATCAGAGTTTGTGGAGTAAATCAGTCGTTGTCAAGAAGTCAATGAGAGAGTCAGGATTAAAGGAGGGTCCATCAGCAAGAAGGGAAGGTAAAGAGAGAGTAGTAGAACGAAGGTAAAGAGAGAGTAGTAGATTAATAGATTATTATTATTATAATCAAAAAGAAGCGCTAAGCCACAAGGACTATACAGCGCTGCAGGGCAGGAAGGAAGCGAGGGCATCAGGTGGCAAAAGGGAGATGGATGAGCAACAGGTTACGGATAACAGCGGGGCAGTGGATGGTGAAAGGGTAAAGGGCAGCAAGAGACTGAACCAGAAAGGGCTGAGGGGAGTGCGAAAAGTATCATCAGAGTTTGTGGAGTAAATCAGTCGTTGTCAAGAAGTCAATGAGAGAGTCAGGATTAAAGGAGGGTCCATCAGCAAGAAGGGAAGGTAAAGAGAGAGTAGTAGAACGAAGACGACGTTGGAGGTAAATTCTGCGTGCTCGTTGATAGAGAGGGCAGTCTAACAGAATGTGGCTAATCGATACTGGAACTTGACACTGCTCACAGAGAGGAACAGGGTGCCTCTCCATGAGATACCCATGAGTAAGACGAGTGTGGCCAATGCGAAGGCGGGAGAGAGTGGTCTCCCAACCTCGGCACTGATGACAAGAAGACGGCCAGTAACCTATGCTCGGTTTAATAGAATGAAGTTTGTTACCGAGCAGAGTTGACCAACGTTGTTGCCAACGGGTGCGAAGGTGGGTAGCTATTGCAGCAAAATAGTCCAGAAATGGAACACCTCGATAGGAAATTGGTAGGTCATATACTGCTGACCGCGCAGCAGTGTCTGCCTGTTCATTGCCCTGTACGTCGACATGACCAGGGACCCAACAAAAAACAATATCTTTATGTTTGGTAGAGATACGGCGTAGCCAAAGTTGGATACGGAGAACTAGGGGATGAGATGTATCAAATTTTCGTATAGCCTGTAGAGCACTAAGGGAGTCTGAGACTACTACAAATGATGACACAGGCATAGATGCGATACGAATAAGTGCTGCAAGAATGGCATACAGTTCAGCAGTAAAAATGCTAGCTGAAGATAGTAAATGCCCTCGTACGACGCTGTCCGGAAACACTGCTGCGAATCCGACGCCGTCTGAAGACTTAGAGCCATCTGTGTACACAGCGGTGGCATGAGAATGGGAGTGGAAGTGATCAAGAAAAAGAGAGCGGGAAGCCACCGTAGGCAGTTGAGCTTTCGAGCAAGGGAGTGAGAAAGAACAGACCCGAACAGCTGGAACTTCCCAGGGGGGTAGGGAAAAGTGAGATGCTACATGAACATATAAAGGTGGTAACTGAAGGGAAGACAAGAGTGAATGTAGGCGAAGAGAAAAGGGACGGAGCAAACAGGGGCGGCGAACGAATAAAGAATGTCTACTAATATCGGTGACCATTCTATAAATGGAAGGATTGTGTAGATCGTGAGAGCGTACATAGTAACGAAGGCAATGGGCATCACGGCGATCAGACAAGGATGGAACATTTGCTTCTGTATAGAGGCTCTCAACAGGGGAAGAGCGAAAAGCACCAAGGCACAAACGTAAGCCTTGGTGATGGATAGAGTTAAGGCTAGAGAGAGTAGCAGGAGAGGCCGCGGAATAAATCTGGTCACCATAATCGAGTTTCGATAAAACGAGGGCTGAATGTAGGCGAAGCAGAGTTCGACGATCAGCTCCCCAGGAAAGATGAGCAAGGGTTTTAAGAAGGTTTAGCCGGCTGTGACAAGTTGCCTTCAGAGAGGTAATGTGAGGTTTCCAGGTTAACCGACGGTCAAAGAGAAGGCCTAGAAACCTGACTGTATCACGTTCGGGGATACGGGAGCCATAGAGATACAAAGGATGATCGGAGATAACAGAGCGTCTAGTGAAAGTAATTTGGTGAGTTTTGGTACTTGAAAATTTAAACCCATGTGTGGTGGCCCAAGTGGAAACACGGTCGACCGCATGCTGGAGAGAAACTGCAATAAGGTGACAGTCAGCGCCTGCACAAGCAATAGCGAAGTCATCAACATAGAGTGATGACCAAATATTGGGTGGAAGAACAGAGGCCAAATCATTTATAGCAAGGAGAAAAAGTGTTGTGCTTAGAACACATCCCTGAGGGACACCTTCAGCTTGGACGAAGTCCGGGGAAAGAACATTATTGACTCGAACACGGAAATGTCTGTCAGTTAAAAAGTTCTTAAGGAAGGATGGTAGATTGCCTCGGAGGCCTAAGGAATGGGCCTGGGCCAAAATATTATACCTCCAAGTTGTGTCATATGCCTTCTCAAGGTCAAAAAATATGGCAATAACTGAGTGATTATTCGCAAAGGCATTACGAACATACGTATCCAAGCGTAGTAAGGGGTCTATGGTAGAACGACCCTTACGAAAGCCATATTGACTAGCGGAGAGACTGTTGTGAGTCTCTAAATACCACATTAAACGTCGATTTACGAGGCGTTCCATCACTTTGCAAACTGCACTTGTAAGAGCGATGGGGCGATAGTGGGAGGCATCATGTCCTGTAGTACCCGGTTTGCGGAAAGGGAGAACAATGGCAGATTTCCACAGCTGGGGAAGAACTCCTTGTGCCCAAATAAGATTGAAGAGGTGTAAGAGGACTACAAGGGCTGACCGATGTAAATGTTGTAACATACGAATATGAATGTCATCAGGCCCAGCTGCCGATGATCGGCAAGCTGAGAGCGTTGCCTCCAGTTCTTGAAGTGTAAAAGGCACATTATACTGTTCTTCTCCGAGAGAAGAAAAGTCCAAGGGTACTAACTCTCTGGCAGACTTTGAGGAAAGAAACGAGGGGCATAGATGGAGCCCTCGGGAAATACGGACCAGATGTGTGCCAAGTTCAATGGCAACGTCGAGAGGGTTTGCTATATCAACACCAGTGACCCGTAGAACAGGAGCCGGGTCAGGAGAGTATTTACCACTCAATTTCCTCACTTTTTTCCAGACTGCACTCATAGAAGAAGCAGAGGTGATGGTGGAAACATAGTCTCGCCAACAAGTGCGTTTAGCTTCACGGATGACACGGCGAGCGATCGCACGCTTCTGCTTAAAATCAACAAGTCTCTCAGCGGTTCTATTGTACCGGTACCTGCCCCATGCAGCACGTTTCAAACGTACTGCACGAGCACAAGCAGGAGACCACCAAGGCACGCACTTCTGAGAATGCCTGCCTGAGGTTTGGGGTATAGAATGAGAAGCTGCGGTATAAACTGATGTCGAGAAGATGTGTAGGAGCTCATCAATGGAGGATGAAGAAGGAACCTCACTAAAAGCAGTGAGGTGTGAGTAAAGATCCCAATTTGCCCGATCAAATTGCCAGCGAGGGCTACGGGAAGGTGGTGAATAGGAAGGAGAAGTAAGAATGATCGGAAAATGATCGCTGTCATGTAAGTCTGGTAGAACAGACCAGGTGAAGTCTAGTGCAGTGGAGGAAGAGCAGACTGATAGATCGATGCAAGAGAGAGTATGAGTACGAGGATCAAAATGGGTGGGAGTACCCGTATTTAAAACATGGAGGGGGTGAGAGGCAAGAAAAGCCTCCAACTGAATGCCACGTGAGTCACAATGAGACCCCCCCCAGAGGAAATGGTGGGCATTAAAATCACCAAGTAACAGAAGTGGTGGTGGTAAGGATGAAACAAGAAAGGCAAAGTCTGGGATAGAAAATGCTCGAGAAGGAGAGAGATATAAAGAACATATTGTAAACCACTTATTCAAGTGGATACGGGCTGCAGTGTAATGCAGCGAGGTATGGACAAATAGTTGACAGTACGGAATATCATTGCGTAGAAGAAGGGCACTTTCATTAAAGGTCCCATCTGAGAAAGGATCCGAAGAATACAATAAATTATAGCCTGAGATAGGTTGGAAAACAGCCGAGTGTAATTTTGGTTCTTGTAAGCAAGCACCAACAGGGGAAAACCTGGAAAGCAACATCTGAAGCTCACCCCGATTACCCCTGAGGCCGCGGATATTCCACTGTAAATAGGCCATGATTGGCGATGAAGAAAATATCAGGAATCTGTAGGTAAAGGCACCTACGGACTAGAGGGGTTAGAAAAGTCAACGTGTGGTGGCATTGGAAGATGTTCAAGTAGCGAAGGAACGGAGCGTTGCGAAGAATGGGGTTGTGAAGATGGAGGAGAGGGAAGAGAAGGAACAGGAAGTGAATCAGTGTCCATTGAAGGTTTAGTCTCTGCAATATATTCTGAAATGGCTTCAAGTGTTTCTGAATTCAAAGATGTATGGGAAACCATATTGGAGATAGGAGGAGGAGGGTGAGTAAAGATTGGGACAGTAATGGACTGTACCAAAGTAGAGGGGGAGGGAAAAGTGTAAGGGACTGGAGATGAAGTGTGGGGGGGGACAGAAGAGGTAGAAACCTGGGAGGTGACAGAAGAGGGAGAAACTTGGGAGGGGACGGGGGTGGAAGGCATAGTACGAGGAGGAGGGTGAATCTCCACACTTGTAATAGAGCCAGAGAGAGGGGAAGAACTAGGTACAGAGACTGGAAAGGTAAAGTGTGGAGGTGGAAGAAGGGAAGGAAGGGGCAAAGAAGATTTGAGCAATGTGGATTTTTTGGACTTCTGAGTAGAGGGGCGATTGGTATTAGGTGTCGTACGAGGTCTTGTCGATACTGGGGCTTGTGAGGAAGGACGCGAAGATGTGAGAACAGACTGAGTTGTAGTCGGGACGTCAGAGCCAAGGACAGCAAAAGGATTAGATGCCGTAGTGGCTATGGGAGGGGTAACAACAGAGGAGGCTGCAGAAGATGGGACCCCAGAAGTGGGGGGATGTTTGGAAACACGAGAATAAGAAACACGGGGTAGTCTCCCTTGGAGGCGGAGATGAGTAACTGCCATAGCATAAGGGAGACCTTCTGCCTCTTTGAGGCAACGGATTTCACGTTCATTTAAGTAGACCTGGCAACGGCGGGAGTACGAAGGGTGAGCTTCATTACAATTAAGGCAAGATGGAGGTTGACTGCAAGATGTATTAGAATGGTTGTCGGCACCACAGACTGGGCATTCGGCCATAGATCTGCAATATTTCGCTGGGTGACCAAAACGCCAGCAATTTCTACATTGTTGCGGTGTAGGTATCACCTTTCGAACTTGTAACCGATGTCCCGCGACATATACAGAGGACGGGAGTTCTCGGCTGTCAAAAGTTAAACGAGCCACATTGCAAGGGTAACGTCTCCGCCCCCGGGCAGGAAGGACATAAGTGTCTACTTTGAGGATTGGGAGATCCTGGAGTTCCAGCTGTTCAAAAATGTCATTGCCACATGACTGGAAATTCTGTTGGACTATGGTATGGGGCAGAATGACAGTACCACTACAAGAATTGAGAGAAAGATGTTTTTCAATAGTGATAGGAGTAGTATCGATATTCGAAAGGAGAGAAAGATCATGAGCTTGGGTAGCATTCTGGACAGTGACGATGCGCGTACCGCTCTTGAGAGCGTGAAATGAAATATCTCTGCCAACATGACGCAGGAGCGCTTTGGCAATACTATGGTCAGAAAGGTAGGCAGAAGAAGAAGTTGGTCTTAAAGTAAAGAATTTAGTCCATTGTGTGGTCCGAAACTGAGCGTGGAGAGGGAGTGCTTGACGTGTCGGTCTTTTCCGAGTAGAATGGGAAGGTAATGAAAGAGCATCATCAGGAGATTGACGTTGGCGTTTAGGTGTAGGACCAGAGTTGGTCCGGCATGAAATGGGTGGGCGATTCGAAAATTGCCGTACCGTAGAGGGAGAAGCCGGAAGCATAGTCAAAGGAGAGCGGAGTTCAGACAAATCGAAGGAGTCAGTCGAAGCCCCGGTACCTGAAGCGGGTGAGGAAACAGCACCAGCAAGAGGTACAGGGGCATCAGGAGTGTCCGAAGAGTGGTCTAAACACAAGGCAGGGTCAGAATGGGGTGCGGTATCAAGAAGGGGCCCGGGGGGTAGTGGTTTCATGGACTAGGGCTGCCATGGTTGTTAGGTAAGACACATATGCAACAGTTAGGTATCTTTATTTCGAAACGTTTCGCCTACACAGTAGGCTTCTTCAGTCGAGTACAGAAAGGTTGATAGAAGCAGAAGATACTTGAAGACGATGTAATCAGTCCATCACCCTTAAAGTTTTGAGGTGGTCAGTCCCTCAGTCTGGAGAAGAGCATTGTTCCGTTGTCTGAAACAATATGAAGTTGAAGTGACAGAATGGGGCCTTTATATAGTGCCAGGAGGTGAGACGTAGGTTGCTTTGGGAGGGCAGGTCCTTCTCAAACCCAGCCGTTCTCACTAGTAGAGGTTGTCGAAGTGGTCTGTACCAAGATACCCTTGTGTTGCAGTGTCTGACAGAATGAACATTAAAATGGTATGAAATACCGACAGATTGTTAGGTAAGACACATATGCAACAGTTAGGTATCTTTATTTCGAAACGTTTCGCCTACACAGTAGGCTTCTTCAGTCGAGTACAGAAAGGTTGATAGAAGCAGAAGATACTTGAAGACGATGTAATCAGTCCATCACCCTTAAAGTTTTGAGGTGGTCAGTCCCTCAGTCTGGAGAAGAGCATTGTTCCGTTGTCTGAAACAATATGAAGTTGAAGTGACAGAATGGGGCCTTTATATAGTGCCAGGAGGTGAGACGTAGGTTGCTTTGGGAGGGCAGGTCCTTCTCAAACCCAGCCGTTCTCACTAGTAGAGGTTGTCGAAGTGGTCTGTACCAAGATACCCTTGTGTTGCAGTGTCTGACAGAATGAACATTAAAATGGTATGAAATACCGACAGATTGTTAGGTAAGACACATATGCAACAGTTAGGTATCTTTATTTCGAAACGTTTCGCCTACACAGTAGGCTTCTTCAGTCGAGTACAGAAAGGTTGATAGAAGCAGAAGATACTTGAAGACGATGTAATCAGTCCATCACCCTTAAAGTTTTGAGGTGGTCAGTCCCTCAGTCTGGAGAAGAGCATTGTTCCGTTGTCTGAAACAATATGAAGTTGAAGTGACAGAATGGGGCCTTTATATAGTGCCAGGAGGTGAGACGTAGGTTGCTTTGGGAGGGCAGGTCCTTCTCAAACCCAGCCGTTCTCACTAGTAGAGGTTGTCGAAGTGGTCTGTACCAAGATACCCTTGTGTTGCAGTGTCTGACAGAATGAACATTAAAATGGTATGAAATACCGACAGATTGTTAGGTAAGACACATATGCAACAGTTAGGTATCTTTATTTCGAAACGTTTCGCCTACACAGTAGGCTTCTTCAGTCGAGTACAGAAAGGTTGATAGAAGCAGAAGATACTTGAAGACGATGTAATCAGTCCATCACCCTTAAAGTTTTGAGGTGGTCAGTCCCTCAGTCTGGAGAAGAGCATTGTTCCGTTGTCTGAAACAATATGAAGTTGAAGTGACAGAATGGGGCCTTTATATAGTGCCAGGAGGTGAGACGTAGGTTGCTTTGGGAGGGCAGGTCCTTCTCAAACCCAGCCGTTCTCACTAGTAGAGGTTGTCGAAGTGGTCTGTACCAAGATACCCTTGTGTTGCAGTGTCTGACAGAATGAACATTAAAATGGTATGAAATACCGACAGATTGTTAGGTAAGACACATATGCAACAGTTAGGTATCTTTATTTCGAAACGTTTCGCCTACACAGTAGGCTTCTTCAGTCGAGTACAGAAAGGTTGATAGAAGCAGAAGATACTTGAAGACGATGTAATCAGTCCATCACCCTTAAAGTTTTGAGGTGGTCAGTCCCTCAGTCTGGAGAAGAGCATTGTTCCGTTGTCTGAAACAATATGAAGTTGAAGTGACAGAATGGGGCCTTTATATAGTGCCAGGAGGTGAGACGTAGGTTGCTTTGGGAGGGCAGGTCCTTCTCAAACCCAGCCGTTCTCACTAGTAGAGGTTGTCGAAGTGGTCTGTACCAAGATACCCTTGTGTTGCAGTGTCTGACAGAATGAACATTAAAATGGTATGAAATACCGACAGATTGTTAGGTAAGACACATATGCAACAGTTAGGTATCTTTATTTCGAAACGTTTCGCCTACACAGTAGGCTTCTTCAGTCGAGTACAGAAAGGTTGATAGAAGCAGAAGATACTTGAAGACGATGTAATCAGTCCATCACCCTTAAAGTTTTGAGGTGGTCAGTCCCTCAGTCTGGAGAAGAGCATTGTTCCGTTGTCTGAAACAATATGAAGTTGAAGTGACAGAATGGGGCCTTTATATAGTGCCAGGAGGTGAGACGTAGGTTGCTTTGGGAGGGCAGGTCCTTCTCAAACCCAGCCGTTCTCACTAGTAGAGGTTGTCGAAGTGGTCTGTACCAAGATACCCTTGTGTTGCAGTGTCTGACAGAATGAACATTAAAATGGTATGAAATACCGACAGATTGTTAGGTAAGACACATATGCAACAGTTAGGTATCTTTATTTCGAAACGTTTCGCCTACACAGTAGGCTTCTTCAGTCGAGTACAGAAAGGTTGATAGAAGCAGAAGATACTTGAAGACGATGTAATCAGTCCATCACCCTTAAAGTTTTGAGGTGGTCAGTCCCTCAGTCTGGAGAAGAGCATTGTTCCGTCGTCTGAAACAATATGAAGTTAAAGTGACAGAATGGTGCCAGGCAGGTGAGACGTAGGTTGCTTTGGGAGGGCAGGTCCTTCTCAAACCCAGCCGTACTAGTGAGAACGGCTGGGTTTGAGAAGGACCTGCCCTCCCAAAGCAACCTACGTCTCACCTCCTGGCACTATATAAAGGCCCCATTCTGTCACTTCAACTTCATATTGTTTCAGACAACGGAACAATGCTCTTCTCCAGACTGAGGGACTGACCACCTCAAAACTTTAAGGGTGATGGACTGATTACATCGTCTTCAAGTATCTTCTGCTTCTATCAACCTTTCTGTACTCGACTGAAGAAGCCTACTGTGTAGGCGAAACGTTTCGAAATAAAGATACCTAACTGTTGCATATGTGTCTTACCTAACAATCTGTCGGTATTTCATACCATTTTAATGTTCATTCTGTCAGACACTGCAACACAAGGGTATCTTGGTACAGACCACTTCGACAACCTCTACTAGTGAGAACGGCTGGGTTTGAGAAGGACCTGCCCTCCCAAAGCAACCTACGTCTCACCTCCTGGCACTATATAAAGGCCCCATTCTGTCACTTCAACTTCATATTGTTTCAGACAACGGAACAATGCTCTTCTCCAGACTGAGGGACTGACCACCTCAAAACTTTAAGGGTGATGGACTGATTACATCGTCTTCAAGTATCTTCTGCTTCTATCAACCTTTCTGTACTCGACTGAAGAAGCCTACTGTGTAGGCGAAACGTTTCGAAATAAAGATACCTAACTGTTGCATATGTGTCTTACCTAACAATCTGTCGGTATTTCATACCATTTTAATGTTCATTCTGTCAGACACTGCAACACAAGGGTATCTTGGTACAGACCACTTCGACAACCTCTACTAGTGAGAACGGCTGGGTTTGAGAAGGACCTGCCCTCCCAAAGCAACCTACGTCTCACCTCCTGGCACTATATAAAGGCCCCATTCTGTCACTTCAACTTCATATTGTTTCAGACAACGGAACAATGCTCTTCTCCAGACTGAGGGACTGACCACCTCAAAACTTTAAGGGTGATGGACTGATTACATCGTCTTCAAGTATCTTCTGCTTCTATCAACCTTTCTGTACTCGACTGAAGAAGCCTACTGTGTAGGCGAAACGTTTCGAAATAAAGATACCTAACTGTTGCATATGTGTCTTACCTAACAATGGGCTCTTGATCTAGGAAATTGGATCTGTGCTCTAGTTCCCTAAATTGAGCCTGAATACCTTCCATCCCCGCCCTCCCACATGCGCTGTAAAATCCTACGGGTTTAGCGCTCCCCCCATGATTATAATGGTATTTATTATAAAGTTAGCTCTGTCTTTCGGTACTTCTGATCCAGAGGTTCTTTTTTTCTTGAATCTTGCCTGTGCTTTAAATTTATGGATAAAACAATGGCGAGTAATTAATTCTTTTGTTGGTATATCATACATAACATTATTTTAACAATGGTTCTGGGGGCATGCACACATAATTATGTAGATTTAATCTAAGATAACCTATTGAAGTCGGTGTGACTTTGCCGTTGGGAGACAGGATGCCCTGCAAGCCATTGAAGTGCACCTTATTCATTACGTTTTCCCTCCATCTCTTGAGTTATTGTCATAAAACAAGAAATTAGTTGCAAGCTTTACTGTTAAAAAAGTATAGTTTTATCGAAATCCTTCCCTTACGAGGTGTGGCATTAAATGTTTAATCTGCTTCCTAACCTTTGAAACTATATGTCATTGACGCTGGGATGTAGTTCAAGGTTTCTAGTCTCTTTTTTTTTAATCTAGAACATGAGAACATTAGCATTTTTCCATATTCTGGCAGTGTCCTCATCCCCAGTACCTGTTGATATTGAGACCCCCCCACACTTGCAGTACCCATAGCTACACGTCAGGTTCCATTTCACTTTGTTTTAGCACTTCATCCTTCGGTGTTTAGATGGTTTCCAAGACTTGCTGCTGGGTTTTGTCCAATATTCCTATATCGGGAACTACTCCCTGTTAAATTTAGCCTCATTAAAGCTCCTCACACGTCACTCTGAAGCCTCTTGTTGCGTTCTCATGTCGCTTGTAAGCCTCGAGTTAAACTCCTCACAAATGTCGCTTTCATCTTCACCAGAGCGCGTGTACAGGCGTTTATACGAGCTTGTGTAAGTACTCGTAAACTTTTTTTTTTTCCGGGGAAGAGACCCCGCCCCTGACCCCACCGTTTAGATTAATTTGACCAATATTAGTAGTCTCTGGCCTCTTGGGCATTGTTATATCTACTCTTGAAGTTGTGTGTGAAAAATAACCTGCATGAGGTTTACAGGGTATTACCTGAATTATTACATGCAAGTAATTTGGGCGAGGTAAATGGGACTTAGTCACAGTAGGTCACAGGACTGTCACTCCTTCGATGCCCACTCCTTTACCACTCACAAAAAAGCTTGACCAGACATTAAATTAATAATTACAATATTTAACATTAATGCCAATAATGGTAAATCATAAAATAGTGTGGACTGTATGAAAATTAAAGGAACCGATCTCCAATAAGGATTAATGGGAACACTAAGACAGACAGGGTAAGAATTTTCTAATTGGCACCAGGCACATGTGTAACAAAAGGGTAAGAATTTTCTAATTGGCACCAGGCACATGTGTAACAAAAGGGTAGAAATCAAGAAATTTATATTACCACCTACCATTTATATCGTAGTTGGATCACACAACAATGCCTACCTAACAAATAGAATCCTACTGGCCCGTGAGAAATCTAAATGAAAGGACTACTGGCATACATACTTGATGTGTTGCATTGCGATGCTTCATTATTTCCACTATCACCATCCAATTCTTGAGGCCCCGCAAATTCTGTTCCTATTCTTCAACAGGGGACATTCCAGTACTTATTAATTATAGTTTGAGGCAGATCCATTTAATTATGGCCTCGATGATGTCGGATTACTAGACGATTTCATCAAAACCAGTGCTCGTACATTAATTCACTATGGTGTCCTCCCTCCCTTGTACCACTCTGTGGCTGCTGCACACCCTCCTTCATACAATTTCTTGAAGGGTCAAATCAGCGTCACATCTTAATACACAATTATTATATTCGTATTTACACATGTTGAATTTATGAAAATTATAAAACATTTTCCACACTGCATATTGAATTTTCGTCTGCAGTCTTTCGCGATTCCACTTTCATCCATCCTAGACTAAAGTAATTCTCAACATCCCTGTCTAATTTGTCTTCGATTTCCACCTCTGTCTTGTCAGTGGTACTCTTAATGCCAAGCCAATGATGATTCTTTTCAGATCGCTTGTTCTCTCTAGGCTGGAGTACTGCTGTACACTGACGGCCCCTTTCAAGGCAGGCAAAATTGCAGACCTGGAGAATATACAGAGCACTTTCACTGCATGTATAAGTACGATAAAACACCTAAATTACTGGGAACAGTTGAAGCCCCTTGACCTGTACTTCTTGGAATGCAGTTGAGAAAGATAATACACACTTGGAAAATCCTAAAGGGACTAGCCCCAAATCTGCCCACGGAAATCACTCCCTATGAAAGCAAGACTCGGCAAGGGGTGCAACATCTCCCAATGAAAACAGGCGCCATGAGTATGCTTAGACAACACAATAAGCGTCAGAAGCCCAAGACTGTTACCTTCCAGAATACATAAGGGAGGATTACCAGTAGACCCCTGGTTGTCTTCAATAAGGAGCTAGACGGGCACCTAAAGTCAGTACCTGACCAGCCGGGCTGTGGTTTGTATGTTTTGCGTGCGGCCGGCAGTAACTGTCTGGTTGATCAGGCTCTGATCCACCGGGAAGCCTGGTCATGGACAGGGCCGCGGGGCGTTGACCCCCAGAACATCCTCCAGGTATCCCTATTTTCCTGTGTATGGATCCTGCCTATACTAAACTACAGATTGTTCCACTTCCTGACAGCCCTGCGACTCCTCTGAATTTTCAGTTTCAGTTGTGCTTTCTAGTTCCTGTATCCTGTCTCTGAAGCATTCTGCCCCTGTTCACCTTGTCAATTTCACTCTGTACAGTGGACCCCCGCATAACGATGGCATCACATAGCGATTAATCCGCATACCGCTTGCTTTAATCGCAAAAATTTTGCCTCACATACCGCTTAAAAACCCGCTTACCGATTTTCGTCCGAGACACGTCCAATGTGCGGCCTGAGCCACGCTCACATGTTCCACCGGTGGCATTGTTTACCAGCCAGCCTCCGCGGTAACATCCAAGCATACAATCGGAATATTTCGTATTATTACAGTGTTTTCGGTGCTTTTTCTGGAAAATAAGTGACCATGGGCCCCAAGAAAGCTTCTAGTGCCAACCCTACAGCAATAAGGGTGAGAATTACAATAGAGATGAAGAAAAAGATCATTGATAAGTATGAAAGTGGAGTGCATGTCTCCGAGCTGGCCAGGTTGTATAATAAACCCCAATCAACCATCGCTACTATTGGTGGTACAGCTGCTGCTGCACTGTCAGCTGCTGCTGCTGTAGCACCGTTGTTGGTGTGGCTTATTGAGAATACCAAGAAACAATTAACCCCAGAGGATTTGCCACCCAGGATAACCCAAAAAAGTCAGTGTCATCGAAGACTGTCTAACTTATTTCCATTGGGGTCCTTAATCTTGTCTCCCAGGATGCAACCCACACAAGTCGACTAACACCCAGGTGAACAGGGAAAAATGCCTGGAACTAGTGCTCATATTGGTGAATTTAAAGCCAGCAAAGGTTGGTTTGAGAGATTTAAGAATCGTAGTGGCATACACAGTGTGATAAGGCCTGTTCTGGAAGAAAATGCCAAACAGGACCTACAGTACTCAGGAGGAAAAGGCACTCCCAGGACACAGTGTCTCATCAGTCATTGCTGCATCTTCAATAAAGGTAAGTGTCATTTATTCTTCATTTAGTAGACTAGTACATGCACAATATATACTGTGCATGTACTACTCTACTATTGTGCATGTATCCTTCTCTTTGTGTGTGGGAAAATGTATATTTCATGTGGTAAAATTTTTTTTTTCATACTTTTGGGTGTCTTGCACGGATTAATTTGATTTCCATTATTTCTTATGGGGAAAATTCATTCGCATACCGATTATTTCGCATAACAATTACCCCTCTTGCACGGATTAAAATCGTTAACCTGGGGTCCACTGTATTTTGTACGTCGTTATCACATACCCCCTAGCCCTCCTGTCCTAGAGTGTCTTCAGGTTGAGTTCTGTTGCAAACGTTTGCACATTCTCCAATTTATTGACGTGCTTAACCTGGTGTGGGTTCCATACTGATGCTGCATACTCTAGTATGGGGGACGTACACGCTGTACAGTCTCGCGAATGACTACTTAATGTCGAAACTCTGTTTTTAGTGTCGGAGTCAGTGTGTAGAGTGGACGTATGTGCTGCTAAGAGGGTGTCTGGGGGGTAGTAGATTTAATTGGTCATGACAGTGAAGATTGTCGACTGTAATGAGTGAGGGAGACACTTGTCTCCTCCTTTTCCCCTCCTTCCCCTTTCCTTCTCCCTCCCTCTGCCACCCTTTCTCCCTCTTTTTCAACCTATATTATTGTCTAGCATATTTCAAGTTTCATATTTTTTGTTTGTGCTTTGAGGTCCCACTAAATTCATGTGTGTACAGTTTGCATTACTGCCCCCTTACTGACACTGCAACAAGAGTAGGTAAAAATGTGGCCTCCCTAGTAACACTATCTGGCCTCCCCAATGTCTAGCCAGTTCAGTACATTTAGTCTCTCATATTTAAGAAAGGAATAATTTTGATTTGATTATGTAGCAATGTGTTGGGCAGACATAGCAACAAGACCTGATAATCATATTAATGTTATACAATACTCACAAGATGAATAACACATGTACAACACTTAGGTATCTTTACTGCCAACCTGGCAACGCTAGATTTACTTAATATAACCCTTTAGGTATGTAAGCTAGATTTCTCACAGCTGAATGAAATGAATTAGGTCTAATTTTTGTCATTCATAGCATGGACCACATGAACGAACACAGTTCAGAACTGCAAGGGAAAAGAATGTTACGTGCATAAGAGTAATGTTACAATTACATGGCTTATGACAAAATTACTTTCATCTCATAACTTCATTGTTTGTAACGAATACTTAGAAAAAAGAACAATATTCTTTGCTACAACTAGATTTAACCCTTTGAGGGTCGACAGGCCCTCTCCGAAACTCGTTCTCAGGGTCGGCCAAATTTAAAAAAAAAAAAAAAATTATTTTTTATGAAAAAATAGTTTTTTTTTTCTAAACCATTATAGGATAAGCAAAAAAAATTTACCATCAATACTTACGGAGATATGGATGCATGAAGTTTGCAGAAAATGAGCCGCGTATGGCAACAGCGGCGACTGCCGCTCACCCGGTAAACTTTAGTTTACTTGTATTTGAAGGTTTGTTGTTTTTTTCACTATTTTATTTTTTCACATAACTTATGTGGCCTGTGAGACCAAAGTAAGGTGCAATGTACATATATACACTCGTTGTATACAACACAATAAGCACACAAACATAATTATCAATATATTGTTTACAAAACTTGTTTACAAAAACAAACAATACAAAACATTGTTTATTATTATTGTTCTATAATATATATACCAATATACAGTCACTGAACATATTCCTATTAGTTCTGCAGCTTGTGGAACTCTGAAACATGGTGTCATACACAATGGTGTTTTATCTTTCTCCCTCATTCTCTTTCAATCTGTGTCTCTCTTTCTGTCTGTCTATCTCTGTCTCACAGGTACACATAAATACAAGTATACATAGTATAAATAACCTAGGATAACCCAAGAAATCCAGACAAAGTGCTATACTCTGCTTGAAGATGTGAGTAAAAGTGATGACACAGTCTTGTGGCTCTCTGAGACAGAGCTAGACGGATAGACAGATAGACAGGGAGCTTGACAGACAGACAAATAGACAGACAGAAATGTTAGTGTACCAGTACCAGTGTACTAGTGTTCCACCCTCCTCCTCCTCCTCTTCTTCCTCTTCCTCCTCCTCTTCTTCCTCTTCCCCCTAATCTTCCTCCTACTATTCCTCTTCCTCTTCCTTCTCCTCCTCTTCCCCCTACTCTTCCTCTTCTCCTTCTCTTCCTCGTCCATAGTGTAAATTACAAGGAGTCCGCAGCTGTCAAAGTGACATATTGGCTCATTACTCTTTCCCCCTCCGGCCTGTCAAAACAAAGGGGTCGGATGCTGCTTCCCCTCCTCCATTCTATCTATCTTTCTCCCTCATTCTATCTGTCTGTATCTCTGTCTCACAGGTACACATAAATACAAGTATACATAGTATAAATTACCTAGGATAACCCAAGAAACCCAGACAAAGTGCTATACTCTGCTTGAAGATGTGAGTAAAAGTGATGACGCAGTCTTGTGGCTCTCTGAGACAGAGAGCTAGATGGACAGACAGGGAACTTGACAGACAGGCAAATAGACAGACAGAAATGTTAGTATACCAGGAAAAACAAAGGGAGGGCGATGTTCATCTCATCTTTTGGCATAAGCTCTACCCTCATCAAATGTCAGCACTTATCAGATGTTATTTCCCCTTATCTTGTTACTGTCATGGGTGAACATTTATTATTACATATTATTACCTATTATTATTATTATGTATTATTATGTATTATTATTATTATGTATTATTATCATTACGTATTCTTCTTCTTCCTCCTCCTCCTCCTCTTCCTCTTGCCTCCTCCTCCTCTTGCCTCCTCCTCCTCCTCCATTCTTGGAACAAGTTTGAAGAGCTTGTAGTTCATAATCACTATCATTATCATCACCAATGCTCACAACTGAGTCTGGGATTTTGGAAAATAGGAGTTTCCTCTTTGATTCTGGTACAACTGAACGACGGCCCAGCACCAGAGATGGAAGGCTGTGGGTTGTCTGGGTTTTCCTCACTATTACCCATATTATGGTCATTAGTTTCGGTCAAAACCTCACCAGAACCTTGAAACTCATCTTCACTGTCACTTCCATCTGTATTAGAACTGTCACTGGGGAACAAAAGTGTCCCAATTCGCCGAGGAGTGAGGAACTTCTTACTCCTGGGCACGGTGGAAATTGTGTACTATGATGGCATTCCCACAATGCACCACTGGGTCCCAGATTTTTTTCCTACTGCGCACACCCACCACACAGACCCATTCTCTCACATCTAGGCTTATCAGCCTTTTCCTGCGAGATTTGAGGCCGCTAGAATTTATGCGTACTAGTACGTCAAAAACCCCTACGCGTAAGACGTACTAGTACGACCAAAACCCTCAAAGGGTTAAATACCGAGTTTACTTTCGTTATGCCAAGATATGAAAATGAGTTTTAACTCTTGGCTTGAGTGTACCCGGATACAATGAGCATTTCCAAAATTAAAGACTCGTGCTCAAATTATGAAATGTTTGAATCACCATACATGTGTGAACAGAAAATTTCTGTAAATCTGAACAAATCAAAACTTAAATCTGCAGTGACCTGACCTAACCTGACCTCCCTAGGGCAGTATTCGGCAGTGCAACAAGGGAGACAGTGCCAGACTTATATAGTTTGATTAAAACACTGATCAGGGCTGTCATTCTTACCATTGAAGCAGCACTGTATAGCCCTTGTGGCTTAGCGCTTTTTTTTTTATTTAATAATCTTCCCATTGAAAGAACTCTCGCTTACATTTACATTTATTTTTTTCAGTGTACAAATGGAAGTTATGAATTTGAGCAATTATCGAACAATTGTAATTATGCACCGAAGAATAAAAGTATATTGCCCACAAGACTTATTTAAGCTGGAAGTAAATATTGTGATGATACTGACGAGGTGTGGAGAAGACGGCTATGTACAGTTCAGGACATTTATTAAGGACGAGTTGCACCACGTCACTTGCTCCTGAAGAAGCCATTCAGGGTTATAGTTTTTTCCTGCTGTCCTTAGCTGTATATAAATAAAAAGGCACAATACCGTAAATGGGCAATATATACACATATTACTGTGTATGATAATTGTACTTGGGTGGACCTGTACCTCAGTAGTCACAAACCCGGACTAGGAGACGGAAACTTATGACTACGTTTCGGTCCAACGTGAACTATTAACTAGTCACACAGCCTTTGTGACTAGTTAATGGTCCAAGTTGGACCGAAACGTCGTCGCTTTGTCTCCTATAGTCGTTATTTGTGCACTAGTTGATTAGGCTCGGATCTACCGTGAGGCCTGGTCACAGACCGGGGCCACGGGGGCGTTGACCCCCGAACATTCTCCAGGTATACATGCATCATCTGTTGATGCATCATCTGTTGCTGGAGTTTTTATTTTCTTCTCTTCCTTCTTTTTGGCATCTTCTTTCTTTCTTCGTTCTTCAAATTCTGATATCAGTTCTGGACAATCTAGGTGGCATCCTGGTTCCCATGTGTTGTCTTCACTGTAAAGGATAAACTTTTATTACTTAGATTAAACTAATAAATACCCTAGTCGAGCTATGTGATAAAAAATACCAATCCCAAGAATCAAAGCTAGAGAGGGTAATATGTGATAGGTATGTAATTAGCTTTGACATTTGAAGAGAGCTTTGACTGTATAGGTAATATATTCAGTACTCTTGGCAATATTAAAAAAAAAAAACAGTAAAAGCAACTATGCAATCTGAATAATGCACAACACAAAATTATACTATCATAACATCAGATAAAAAAAACATTAAATTATTAAAAGACTCCTACAAGTTCTAAGACATCTATGGCACTTGAATTATAAAATGCATGAAGAAAGTGTTAAGACCTAAGCCATAAGTCAAGTATTAAAATGTGTTTCACATGGGAAATAGAAGGGAGAAGCAACTGCCAGCAGCTGACTACAAGCAAGATGTGTGGGCTCGATCCTCAAATTGACAAGTTTGGCCTCAACGTGACAATTTCTGCTTAAGGAGTTCATACATAAGGTGGATACTTAGCTTCAACAATCAGAGAATTGACAAAATATAAGGAGAGTTATCCAACATTCCTTGAAAAACCATGCAGTACAACCCTAACTGAAACCAATGCATGGAAAAATTGAATACAGAAGTAAACAAGGTCTGTATTCAATTCAATTTGCTGAGATCCAAATGGAACACAGGAAAAATACCTACATGAAAATTACCAATTTAGAGCAGAACCTAAAGTATTTCTACCAGAGAATAAATAAAAATAAAAAAAAAATTACCAAAAAGTCATTCAGGAAAATTGAATAAATAAATATATTTCACAAAAGTTAGTCAAAACCCTCTACCACTACTGACCCCTCTATATAAAGGTGGGTTATAAACCAATGATAGAAATAGAAACTAGGGAAATCCTAAAGGAGCTTATGCAAGCTGTCCCTACTTTTGCCAAGGCTATCAGGAAGTGTCATTCTCTCAGAGGAATAGATATAGGCAGGTATTTCAACTGCCACATGAAGAGACTAACTTCCATGACTTGCATACTCGCTTTAGGTCAATAAAGTGTTAAACTCTATACTTACTCTCCATAACCCTTCCATTTTAGGTAGTATTCAACACGACCATTTCGTACACGCTTATCTAAAATTTTCTCAACTGAGTACTCCTCCTGGTCATCTGGATCCGGAGAATGGTCCTCTTTTTTGGTCATCGTGTTTGATTCCCCTAAACAAATATATAACACTAATTTTAAAGCATATTTACTTTTATTTTAAAAACAAAGTATTATGCACACCAAAATCATATGAATTATACTGCAAAAGTGAGTTATACAAAGAAAATATGTTTTGTGAAATGCCAGTCTAGGTAATCGATATAAAAATTTCCATGCTTGTAGCTCAGCTAATGATATCATTCACTTGTATATACGTACACAGTAAAAACTAATAAAAAATCTACTGAAGAATTAAATCCAGTTTACTCCCAAATAAAGACAACAATATATAATTTAGTTTTACCTGAGACTCCCAGTTTGAACCCTAGTTAGCCGCACGACCTTAGCCCGCATTTTCAATAACTTACGAATTAAATGTACGTACTTTTCAATTTCCGAAAGTAGTACTCCATTACCATTATAGCACACTGGGGAAGAATTACCATTTCCATTAGTGGAGAACATTATCATTATGGAGTTCCTGGGCAGGGTAACTTCCCTTCACCCCTTATACAAAGCTATGTTTTTGGGGTGGGGTTAAGGGTAAGGCCTAGCATTGCTGCTTAGTATAAACAAACTGGTCAGTGTTCTTGACATGTGCTATATGACTGTCCCTGGTAATTTGTACATTTTCCATAATTATCAAAGTCACATCTCTGGATAGTGATCATGACACCCAAGAGGAATAGCAATGCTGAAGGTACCAGAAAGAAAATTGTGTGAAATCTAATCATAAAAAAAGACCACCACCCAGACATCCCTAGACGGCTTCTACAAACATCGAGTTCACTAGTGTAACCTACTGTACACCAGTAAACAAAATGGGTTATAAATGAAATAAAGTTTGTAATAATATAAATTTAATAAAACAGACAGTGAGAAGGTATTGGCACGAATGTCGTAGCAGCTGAAGTCAATGGCACTGATTCAGACTCCTCTCGAGACGCGTTACCTCTGTTCACTCTCTTGAAGCGGCAGGGTGACCCAAAAAAAATCAAGAAAGAAAATCCCCAAAAAGAAAATACTTTCATCATTCAACACTTTCACCACACTCACACATTATCACTGTTTTTGCAGAGGTGCTCAGAATACAACAGTTTAGAAGCATATACGTATAAAGATACACAACATATCCCTCCAAACTGCCAATATCCCAAACCCCTCCTTTAAAGTGCAGGCATTGTACTTCCCATTTCCAGGACTCAAGTCCGACTATATGAAAATAACCGGTTTCCCTGAATCCCTTCACTAAATATTACCCTGCTCACACTCCAACAGATCGTCAGGTCCCAAGTATCATTCGTCTCCATTCACTCCTATCTAACACGCTCACGCACGCTTGCTGGAAGTCCAAGCCCCTCCCCCACAAAACCTCCTTTACCCCCTCTCTCCAACCCTTTCGTGGACGACCCCTACCCCTTTCCTTCCCCTATAGATTTATATGCTTTCCATGTCATTCTACTTTGATCCATTCTCTCTAAATGACCAAACCACCTCAACAACCCCTCTTCTGCCCTCTGACTAATACTTTTATTAACTCCACACCTTCCCTAATTTCCACACTCCGAATTTTCTGCATAATATTTACACCACACATTGCCCTTAGACAGGACATCTCCACTGCCTCCAACCGTCTCCTCGCTGCTGCATTTACCACCCAAGCTTCACATCCATATAAGAGTGTTGGTACTACTATACTTTCATACATTCCCTTCTTTGCCTCCATAGATAACGTTTTTTGACTCCACATATACCTCAACGCACCACTCACCTTTTTTCCCTCATCAATTCTATGATTAACCTCATCCTTCATAAATCCATCCGCCGACACGTCAACTCCCAAGTATCTGAAAACATTCACTTCTTCCATACTCCTCCTCCCCAATTTGATATCCAATTTTTCTTTATCTAAATCATTTGATACCCTCATCACCTTACTCTTTTCTATGTTCACTTTCAACTTTCTACCTTTACACACATTCTCAAACTCATCCACTAACCTTTGCAATTTTTCTTTAGAATCTCCCATAAGCACAGTATCATCAGCAAAAAGTAACTGTCAATTCCCATTTTGAATTTGATTCCCCATAATTTAATCCCACCCCTCTCCCGAACACCCTAGCATTTACTTCTTTTACAACCCCATCTATAAATATATTAACCCTTTGACTGTCGCGGCCGTATATATACGTTTGCGAGGTACCGTGTTTGACGTATATATACTCATAAATTCTAGCGGCTTCAAATCAGGCAGGAGAAAGCTAGTAGGCCCACATGTGAGAGAATGGGTCTGTGTGGTCAGTGTGCACCACATAAAAAAAATCCTGGAGCACGCAGTGCATAATGAGAAAAAAAAAACTCCGACCGTTTTTTTTAATTAAAATGCCGACTTTGTGGTCTATTTTCGTATAGTATTTGTGGTTGTATTCTCGTTTTCTTGGTCTCATTTGATAGAATGGAAACTATATTATAGAAATGGAGGTGATTTTGATTAATTTTACTATAAAAAGAACCTGGAAATGGAGCACAAAGTACAGGAAATGTTTGATTTTTGCCGATGTTCAAAAGTGAACAAATGATGTCATTGTCCAATAAATGTCCAAATAGCCATTCTAATACGCAGTCATGAATGGGTTGATGTAATTTTTACAATTATTACAGTATTGCAGTAGTCTGCATAACAGTAAATCTTCTATTTTTTGTTTGAATAAAATTTCAAAATAAAAAGCAAGAGTAATATCACAGGGACCTGGAGACATGACTGATGAACAAAGAAAATGTTATTTTAGAGCCAGGAATGTCTGCATTGTTCATTCTGGACCTTATTTTGAAATTGTCGTATTTTTTAATTTTCGTGAAATTGGCCAAATTGCAAATTTCTGACCATGTTATTGGGTAGTTGAAATCGGTAAATGGGCAGTTTCTTGTACTCAATCGATAGAAAAAATAGAGTTCTGAAGAAATAGTTATGAGTTTGGTTGACTGGAATAACGGAATTAGCCGAAAATAGGGCTCAAAGTGGGCGAAATTGCCGATTTTTAAATATCGCCGAAGTCGCTAACTTCGCGAGAGCGTAATTCCGTCAGTTTTCCATCAAATTTCGTTTTTTTGGTGTCTTTACAATCGGGAAAAGATTCTCTATCATTTCATAAGAAAAAATAATTTTTTTTTTTTCGAATATTTTGCGACACCAGGAGCAACTTCAGGATTGGGCCCTTCGACAGTCAAAGGATTAAACAACCATGGTGACATTACACATCCCTGTCTAAGACCTACTTTTACCGGGAAGTACTCTCCCTCTCTTCTACATACCCTAACCTGAGCCTCACTATCCTCATAAAAGCTCTTTACAGCATTTAGTAACTTACCACCTATTCCATATACTTGCAACATCTGCCACACTGCTCCTCTATCCACTATCATATGCCTTTTCTAAATCCATAAATGCAATAAAAACTTCCCTACCTTTATCTAAATACTGTTCACATACATGCTTCAATGTAAACACTTGATGGCATCACATAGCGATTAATCCGCATACCGCTTGTTTTAATTGCAAAAATTTTGCCGCGCATACCGATTAAAAACCCGCTCACCGATTTTCGTCCGAGACGCGTCCAATGTGCGCCCTCAGCCAGCCTCACATGTGCCGCCCGTGCCATTGTTTACCAGCCAGCCTCCGCGGTAACATCCAAGCATACACTCGGAATATTTCGTATTATTACAGTGTTTTCGGTGCTGTTTCTGGAAAATAAGTGACCATGGGCCCCAAGAAAGCTTCTAGTGCCAACCGTACACCAATAAGGGTGAGAATTACAATAGAAATGAAGAAAGAGATCATTGATAAGTATGAAAGTGGAGTGCGTATCGCCGACCTAGTCAAGTTGTACAAGAAACCCCAATCAACCATCGCTACTATTGTGGGCACCAGAAAGACAATCAAGGAAGCTGTTCTTGCCAAAGGTTTAACTGTGTTTTCGAAACAAAGATCGCAAGTGATGGAAGATGTTGAGAGACTCTTATTGGTGTGGATAAATGAAAAACAGCTAGCAGGAGATAGCGTCTCTCAAGCGATCATATGTGAAAAGGCTAGGAAGTTGCATGAGGATTTAATTAAAAAAATGCCTGCAACTAGTGATGATGTGAGTGAATTTAAGGCCAGCAAAGGTTGGTTTGAGAGATTTAAGAAGCGTAGTGGCATCCATAGTGTGATAAGGCATGGTGAGGCTGCCAGTTCGGACCACAAAGCGGCTGAAAAATATGTGCAGGAATTCAAGGAGTACATAGACAGTGAAGGACTGAAACCTGAACAAGTGTTTAATTGTGATGAAACAGGCCTGTTCTGGAAGAAAATGCCAAGCAGGACCTACATTACTCAGGAGGAAAAGGCACTCCCAGGACATAAGCCTATGAAAGACAGGCTTACTTTGTTGATGTGTGCCAATGCTAGTGGTGATTGCAAAGTTAAGCCTTTATTAGTGTATCACTCTGAAACTCCCAGAGTGTTCAGGCAAAAGAATGTCCTCAAGGATAATTTGTGTGTGCTGTGGAGGGCAAACAGTAAGGCATGGGTCACTAGGGACTTTTTCTATAACTGGTTACACCATGCATTTGCCCCCAATGTGAAAGATTACCTAACTGAAAAGAAATTAGAACTTAAGTGCCTCCTGGTGTTAGACAATGCCCCTGGTCATCCTACAGACGTGGCAGAGCGACTTTATGGGGACATGAGCTTCATTAAGGTGAAGTTTTTGCCTCCTAATACCACTCCTCTCCTACAGCCCATGGACCAGCAGGTTATTGCAAACTTCAAAAAACTGTACACAAAAGCTCTGTTTGAAAGGTGCTTTGTAGTGACCTCAGAAACTCAACTGACTCTAAGAGAGTTTTGGAGAGAGCACTTTAATATCCTCAATTGTGTAAACCTTATAGGTAAGGCTTGGGAGGGAGTGACTAAGAAGACCTTGAACTCTGCTTGGAAGAAACTGTGGCCAGAATGTGTAGACAAAAGGGATTTTGAAGGGTTTGAGGCTAACCCTGAGAGGATTATGCCACTTGAGGAATCCATTGTGGCATTGGGAAAGTCCTTGGGGTTGGAGGTTAGTGGGGAGGATGTGGAAGAGTTGGTGGAGGAGGACAATGAAGAACTAACCACTGATGAGCTGCTAGATCAACTTCAACAGCAAGAGGCCAGACCTGAGGAAACTGGTTCAGAGGAGGGGAGAGAGAAATTGAAGAAGTTGCCTACTACAAAGATTAAGGAAATCTGTGCAAAGTGGCTTGAAGTGCAAACCTTCATGGATGAAAATCACCCTCACACAGCTATTGCAAGCCGTGCTGGTGATTATTACACTGACAATGTTGTGAAACACTTTAGGGAAGTCATAAAGGAACGAGAGGTACAGGCCACTATGGACAGATATGTTGTGCGAAAGAAGTCCAGTGACTCTGAAGCTGGTCCTAGTGGCATTAAAAGAAGAAGGGAAGTAACCCCAGAAAAGGACTTGCCACCTCAAGTCTTAATGGAAGGGGATTCCCCTTCTAAACACTAACACTCTCTCTCCCCTCCTCCCATCCCATCAATCATCACCAGATCTTCAGTAAAAGTAAGTGTCATGTAAGTGTGCATGCCTTTTTCAGTTTGTGTGTATTAAAATTAACATTTCATGTGGTAAAAAAAAATTTTTTTCATACTTTTGGGTGTCTTGCACGGATTAATTTTATTTCCATTATTTCTTATGGGGAAAATTCATTCACATACCGATTATTTCGCATAACAATTACCCCTCTTGCACGGATTAAAATAGTTAACCGGGGGTCCACTGTAAACAAATCATGCCAGGCGTCCAATAAACGTCAACTGGTGAGTCTAATATTCTTTCAGAAGTGCGCTGATATTTTTTATACCATTTCTACACTAATGCAAAAGAAATGTAAGAGGGGCCTGGGGACATGGCTGATGAACAGAGAACTTGTTATTTTAGTGCCAGGAATGTCTGTCTTGTTTATCCTGGACCTTATTTGGAAATTGGCATCTTTTGAAATTTGTGTGAAATTGGCAAAATTGCCAATTTCTAACCACTTTATTGGACAGTTGTAATTGGTAAATGGGTGGTTTCTTGTACTCATTCGATAGAAAAAATGGAGTTCTAGCAAAATAAATATGATTTTTGTCGCTTAGTACAAACGAATTGACCGAAAATAGGGCTCAAAGTGGGCGAAATCGCCAATGCATAAACATCGTCGAGACCGCTAACTTTGTGAGAGCATAATTCCGTAAGTTTTCCATCAAATTTCATACTTTTGGTGTCATTATGATCGGGAAAAGATTCTCTATCTTTTCATAAGAAATTTTTATTTTTTTAAATTTGGGGGGGACCCTGAGAACAAGTCTCAGAGGGCCTATGGACCCTGAAAGGGTTAATAGTTAATAACAAAATGCTAAATATTTGCAGCTAGTTACAGACAACTATTCGGCCCAACTCTGGAATTAATTTACATTTTTCAACACATACAACCTATGTACATCATGGAATACATAAAGAACTTTGTGCAAATTATTTGGGAAGACATTAATAAAAATAGATTCAGCTACATTTGATTATTTACCTTAAACCAGTAAATGCCATCCTTAGGTGCCCATTTATAGTCAGGTGTGCTGTATAGTCAAAATAAATGTAATAATTTTCCTCTAAATCTCAAAATAATCTGCACAAGGCACAATTACACATTCCATGCTGAACACAGGTTTTATGAACTGTAAAATAATGAGGTCCAGCATGTACATGTCTACCATATTTTCATGCATCAAGTATATAAAAAAAATGGGTTTTAAGAAACCCACCTTGGCAGGTTATTTGGATTTAATTTTTTTTTAACTAAGGGTTATGAATTAACCAGTTCTGTATCAACCCTAGGTCACATACCGCCTAGGAAATGGAAGGAATGTTTGGAAATCAGGGTCGATCCAAGGAAAGAACAGATCCGATTCCTTACATCACAAGGCCTTCATCAAGAAACTTCACATATTAGCACCACCACAACTCAATGGCTAGTAAAACAGTAGTCTTACCAAACCTTAAACTATTAAAAAACTAAACCAGTGGGCAATTCTTTATTAAACCTTATCTAACCAAGCATATGTATAATTTATGCATACATACAGACATTTGCATACCTATCCACGTATATCCATCCATGAGGAGGCGACTAGTAAAACTGCAAAATATATTACATCTTAAACAGTGAAAATTTATTCTTTAATATCTTAAAACATTTTTTCCACAACTATTTAGGTAATCACCAGTGGGGACTCCTATGGATATTAATGTTAATATTTATGGGAAAGAACTAAACCTGTAGGAGTCATACAGCACCTGGGAGTGGGAGATAATGAGGCTGATCCAGGGGAAAGGTAGGGGGTGGCTTCAGTGTCTTGGACCAAGAGCCCTTCACCAGCATCAAGGCACCTCCCAAGAAGGGACCCCAATGAAAAGAAATATATTTAGCATTATTTGAGTTATGCATTACCACAATAATATAAACCTTGGTAATAGATAACAACAAACTGGTTAACAAAAACATGAGGAGCAGCACTGCAGCAGGCCTACTGGCCCATGCTAGGCAGGTCCAAGTTACCTACTGGCCTAGAAAGACAAGCAAGCAAACAGTATGACATTTATTAGAAAATGTTTCGGTCCTCGGACTTTAATCACTTCTAACATATATAATGTCTTTTTAACCTGTGTTAGACCTGTGTTAGAAGTGACGAAGGTCCCAGAACCAAAGCGTTTTCTAATATGTCCTAGTGTTCACTTACCTGTCTTTCTAAAGCATTACCACTATATCTGTAAAAAAGATCTCGATACTAGGCCTATATCCAGCCTAATGCCAACTCTGGCTTGGGGGACAACCCAGCCTAAGCCAGACCAGAGGCCTCAACAAACTACATCCCATAACAAAAATCTTAAAGCACTAATACCACTGAATCAAGATACAAACGGAGGCATAAAGAAACGAGTGACGTACCCATTGTTCAGGAACGCCAAGGAAGAACCGCTAGATGTTAATCAGAGATGTATGTTGATGGTAAGATTAAGATTTTAAGATAAGATAAGATTTCGTTCGGATTTTTAACCCCGGAGGGTTAGCCACCCAGGATAACCCAAGAAAGTCAGTGCGTCATCGAGGACTGTAACTTATTTCCATTGGGGTCCTTAATCTTGTCCCCCAGGATGCGACCCACACCAGTCGACTAACACCCAGGTACCTACTTGCTGCTAGGTGAACTGGACAACAGGTGTAAGGAAACGTGTCAAATGTTTCCACCCGCCGGGAATCGAACCCGGTGGCCTGGTGGCTAAAGCTCCCGCTTCACACACGGAGGGCCCGGGTTCGATTCCCGGCGGGTGGAAACATTCGACGTTTCCTTACACCTGTTGTCCTGTTCACCTAGCAGCATATAGGTACCTGGGTGTTAGTCGACTGGTGTGGGTCGCATCCCGGGGGACAAGATTAAGGACCCCAATGGAAATAAGTTAGACAGTCCTCGATGACGCACTGACTTTCTTGGGTTATCCTGGGTGGCTAACCCTCCGGGGTTAAAAATCCGAACGAAATCTTATCTTATCTTATCTTAACCCGGGCCCTCCGTGTGTGAAGCGGGAGCTTTAGCCACCAGGCCGCCCAGCTACACTTGCCCCTGCCAGAGTGTAGCGCCAATAGAAGCGTTCAATTAGGATGAAACACACATATCCTGATTTGAAGTTATAATTATCAGAAAGATTAAAATTCGATAGAAACAATGGTACTGGTGTTTGCTAGAGACTTGCCTGTCTGACAGGTGAGTCGACTTAGACTTGAGTGTTGGTGGTGGTGGTGGTGGCGGCGGTAATGGCGACCAATGAAGCCAGCTCCTTCAAATAATAAACAAATGCAAACCAAAATCGTGTTAAAGTTTCCTTTCAAAATCTTTAGAAAGGAAAATTATCAATAAAAATTATTATTATGGCACTAAATAATTATTAGTAAATGATAATACCAAATGGTTTTCATTTTACATCGCCAAAAAGATTAATTTCTAAGCTTTCGTTTGATAATAAAGTATTCAGATTAACCGCGAAAATAACACCAAACACATAATTGTGACGTAAATATGACAAAATAAGACATAATACCACCCCCTCTAATACACACCAAAATGAAATTCCCGACACAAATTTCAAAAGGGAGAAATCCATATAGAAGAAAGATAAAATAATGTATTTGTGATCATTGTGTTCATGATGACGTCACGACCAAGGCTCAACACACCTCCCAGGCCGCAACACTTAGGCCTATGCTACACACGTGCAAATATACATGTACTTATATTAACATCGTGTACGTTTTCTCCTGAATAAGAGATTTCGTTCGGATTTTTAACCCCGGAGGGTTAGCCACCCAGGATAACCCAAGAAAGTCAGTGCGTCATCGAGGACTGTCTAACTTATTTCCATTAGGGTCCTTAATCTTGTCCCCCAGGATGCGACCCACACCAGTCGACTAACACCCAGGTACCTATTTGCTGCTAGGTGAACAGGACAACAGGTGTAAGGAAACGTGTCGAAATGTTTCCACCCGCCGGGAATCGAACCCGGGCCCTCCGTGTGTGAACCGGGAGCTTTAGCCACCAGGCCACCGGGCCACCTGAAATAGTCATCAAAGTCAATTATGACGTGTATGTCCATAGACATACAGGATGTATAATATATATATACACACACACACACATATATAGATATATATATATATATATATATATATATATATATATATATATATATATATATATATATATATATATATATATATATATTCCCTGGAGTTTACCTGGAGAGAGTTTCGAGGGTCAACGCCCCCGCGGCCCGGTCTGTGACCAGGCCTCCTGGTGGATCAGCGCCTGATCAACCAGGCTGTTGCTGCTGGCTGCACGCAAACCAACGTACGAGCCACAGCCCGGCTGATCAGGAACTGACTTTAGGTGCTTGTCCAGTGCCAGCTTGAAGACTGCCAGGGGTCTGTTGGTAATCCCCCTTATGTGTGCTGGGAGGCAGTTGAACAGTCTCGGGCCCCTGACACTTATTGTATGGTCTCTTAACGTGCTAGTGACACCCCTGCTTTTCATTGGGGGGATGGTGCATCGTCGGCCAAGTCTTTTGCTTTCGTAGTGAGTGATTTTCGTGTGCAAGTTCGGTACTAGTCCCTCTAGGATTTTCCAGGTGTATATAATCATGTATCTCTCCCTCCTGCGTTCCAGGGAATACAGGTTTAGAAACCTCAAGCGCTCCCAGTAATTGAGGTGTTTTATCTCCGTTATGCGCGCCGTGAAAGTTCTCTGTACATTTTCTAGGTCGGCAATTTCACCTGCCTTGAAAGGTGCTGTTAGAGTGCAGCAATATTCCAGCCTAGATAGAACAAGTGACCTGAAGAGTGTCATCATGGGCTTGGCCTCCCTAGTTTTGAAGGTTCTCATTATCCATCCTGTCATTTTTCTAGCAGATGCGATTGATACAATGTTATGGTCCTTGAAGGTGAGATCCTCCGACATAATCACTCCCAGGTCTTTGACGTTGGTGTTTCGCTCTATTTCGTGGCCAGAATTTGTTTTGTACTCTGATGAAGATTTAATTTCCTCATGTTTACCATATCTGAGTAATTGAAATTTCTCATCGTTGAACTTCATATTGTTTTCTGCAGCCCACTGAAAGATTTGGTTGATGTCCGCCTGGAGCCTTGCAGTGTCTGCAATGGAAGACACTGTCATGCAGATTCAGGTGTCATCTGCAAAGGAAGACACTGTGCTGTGGCTGACATCCTTGTCTATGTCGGATATGAGGATGAGGAACAAGATGGGAGCGAGTACTGTGCCTTGTGGAACAGAGCTTTTCACCGTAGCGGCCTCGGACTTTACTCTGTTGACGACTACTCTCTGTGTTCTGTTAGTGAGGAAATTATAGATCCATCGACCGACTTTTCCTGTTATTCCTTTAGCAAGCATTTTGTGCGCTATTACGCCATGGTCACACTTGTCGAAGGCTTTTGCAAAGTCTGTATATATTACATCTGCATTCTTTTTGTCTTCTAGTGCATTTAGGACCTTGTCGTACTGATCCAATAGTTGAGACAGACAGGAGCGACCTGTTCTAAACCCATGTTGCCCTGGGTTGTGTAACTGATGGGTTTCTAGATGGGTGGTGATCTTGCTTCTTAGGACCCTTTCAAAGATTTTTATGATATGGGATGTTAGTGCTATTGGTCTGTAGTTCTTTGCTGTTGCTTTACTGCCCCCTTTGTGGAGTGGGGCTATGTCTGTTGTTTTTAGTAACTGTGGGACGACCCCCGTGTCCATGCTCCCTCTCCATAGGATGGAAAAGGCTCGTGATAGGGGCTTCTTGCAGTTCTTGATGAACACAGA
>NW_027198529.1:0-43128 GCF_038502225.1 Cherax quadricarinatus | reverse complement strand
AGATGTCTTATTTCATCACTGTCCCAATTAATATGCAATATATATATATATATATATATATATATATATATATATATATATATATATATATATATATATATATATATATATATATATATATATATATATATATATATATATATATATATCATTTATTCTGGACTAGTTTCGGAGTTATCTCACTCCATCATCAGGTACTGTACACATAAAAGGAAATCAAGTATAAAATCAGATCAAGACATTTGCTAATCATCAAAAACACAAGTAATAGAAGAAAGAAAAGAAGGAAGAGTACACAAAAGAAACTACACGTAGGGTACTTAAATTTATAACGACGTTTCGGTCCGACTTGGACCATTAACAAGTGCCACAGGGAAGGTATGCAGATTATATACGAGAAGGAAGAGGTAGAACCAGACCTGGAAATATCATAGTAGTATAAAAATGATCACAGCGGCAGTAAGTCACCATGACTCACGAAATCGTAATGACAGTATTGCAAAACAAACTACTATTCTGGCGGGGATTGAACTAGTGGCTAGTGAGTCGTAAAACTCCAGACCCGCACGTTAGCTACTGGGCCAGCTAGCTACATTAAGACTGATCCAACCTGGCATATTTATAGACCATAGGAAGGTTAGCACAGGCACCGCTGTGACCACAAATGCTTAGGTGACGGTCCAGATTAAACTCACTAGCCGTGAGTTTAATCCCTGCCCATATCACGGTTTGCAATAAGACAATAGTTGTAGTAGTGGAGTGTTAACATAGAAAGAGTAGTAGAAGTAATAGTAGAGGTAGTATAAAGGAGTATGAGAATAGAAGAGCACTGCAGGAGAACTACTGGTCCACGGGGGTAGGACAAATTCCATGTGGAACAAAACTTCCATTGGACAGAACCCACCTTGGGAGAAGACAGGAAAGACAAAAAATATATAATAAAGGTGAACAGGCAGGGAGAGGAAGGCGATAAAGATCAGAACAAGTCAGGAGTGTTGTGTAGGTTGGAACATTTAGCAATATAATGAGAAAGAAAGTCATCTACAAAGTCAGGACTAAGATTTATATTAAGAATCTTGAGAATAATTGATGCATCCTTATTATCACTCCCAGATTTTGATACCCAGAGAAAGCCTCTTCTGATCGGCTTCAGAGTTTCAACACTCGTTTTTTTTTCAACAACTCGGCCGTCTCCCACTGAGGCAGGGTGACCCAAAAAGAAAGAAAATCCCCAAAAAAAGAAAATACGTGCATCATCATTCAACACTTTCACTCATACATAATCAATCTTTATTTAGGCGCCCAGATACAACAGTTTAGAAGATACACTCATATGAGGAGCTGATCCAAGGAACTGGAGTTATCCTTCCCTTCCTCGGGCCGAATTTCAATGATCACATTCCACCGATGTTGTACGACCCCTACTGGTTTAGCATTTCCCTGAATAAGCTCCAGCAATTGTAAATAGCATCAGTGTTTAGAAGTTTCTTCATGAAATTCATTAAATTTTTCAGGCATTAGGCTGAGTAGGACCAAATTTTGTAAATTCTGTGAATTGGTGCTGATCTTTTAGGCTGACTCAGTTTTAATATGTTAAGTAAAGTGCCACATGTGTATTAATGCGGCATATATACTGTAGCAACTTTTCGCTCTCCTGCAGCAAAACGTTGCTACAGTATGACACATGTGTATTAATGCGACATATTTACTGGAGCCACGTTTCCCTTTCCAGGAGCAAAACGTTGCTACAGTATGACACATGTGTATTAATGCGACATATTTACTGGAGCCACGTTTCCCTCTCCAGGAGCAAAACGTTGCTACAGTATGACACATGTGCATTAATGCGACATATTTACTGGAGCCACGTTTCCCTCTCCAGGAGCAAAACGTTGCTACAGTATGACACATGTGTATTAATGCGACATATTTACTGGAGCCACGTTTCCCTCTCCAGGAGCAAAACGTTGCTACAGTATGACACATGTGTATTAATGCGACATATTTACTGTAGCAACGTCTCGCTCTCCAGGAGCAAAACGTTACAAACATGGACAAAGTGGGCATACATAGGTATTAACAACCTAACGAAGCTCCTGGAGAGCGAAACGTTGCCACAATAAAAATCTCACATTAAATGCACTTGTGTCCTGTTACCTAACATATTGTTGGTAATAATATCAACATTACAGTTTTAATCTACTAATTTTGTTAATCAGTTTCCGTAAAAAAACACAAATGTCTATTTCGACGGCAATAAATCAGTGTTTGACTTTATTGAATTATCCTCCTTTAAATCTACATAATGTTAATTTGTGTCTATAACATCTGTATTCTCAGTGTAAACATTGTGTTAGATACCTAAATAGTTAATAAAATATATTTAATTGTTGCCATATTTATTTCAGCCTCAAATTTTGATTTGTGGCCTATGATGGTCCTTTTCGAGTCTTGAATACACTGGGGAAAATCACAATACATATTTCTTATGCAATAGTTTTTCATTGTATCGTCGAATTACCTTTAACCTTCAACACTGATAACTTTATAGTACAAATTCCTAGCGGCTTTAAACTTGATGTGCTTGTGTAATTTAGTATGTCGATGTCTCTGAGATAATATGAAACTTAACATTCGGTTTAACTTCAGAACTGGAGTTTCCTTGTGGACGATTTGAATTAATTTAGGGTTGTGTATGTCCTAATTTAGGGTTATGTCCTAAGTTAGGGTTGTGTATGTCCTAATTTAGGATTGTGTATGTCCTAATTTAGGGTTATGTCCTAATTTAGGGTTGTGTATGTCCTAATTTAGGGAGGCAAACACTAAGTGTGCTAGAGAATGGAAAAAATACAGAAGACAAAGGATCCAGGAAAATAGATTAATCGAAAAACCAGAACCGAGTATGCACAGATAAGGAGGGAGGCTCAGCTCAGTACAAAAACGACATAGCATCGAAAGTCAAGTCTGACCCCAAGCCACATCAGAAGGAAAACAACAGTCAAGGGCCAGGTAATCAGGTTGAGGAATTAAAGTGGGGAGCTCATAAGAAACGACCAAGAAGTATGTGAGCTGAATATGAGATCTAAAGAAGTATTTACAGTGGAGACATAAAGGACTCCTGGAAATAAAAATAGGGAGGTGCACCAACAATGGATATACCAACAAGTGCCGGATGAAATACACACAACCGAGGAGGAAGTGAAGACGGTATTATGTGGTATAGATACCTCAAAGGTGGTGGGACCAGACATCTCTCCCCGGGTCCTTAGAGAGGGAGCAGAGATGCTGTGTGTGCCACATCCATTGAAACTGGGCAACTACCTGAGGTGTGGAAGACGGCAAATGTAATCCCAATTTTTAAGAAATGAGACAGACTCAAAGCATTAAAATACAAACCAGTGTCACTGACGTGCATAGTATGCAAAGTCATGAAGAGGATTATCAGGAGGAGAGTGGTGGATCACCTAGAAAGGAACAAGCTTATAAACGACAGCCAGCATGGTTTCAGGGAAGGTAACGGAAGACACGAGAAAGAGTGGTGGGTAGATTGCATTTTGCTTGACATCAAGAAGGCTTTTGACACTGTTCGTCACAACAGATTAGTGCAAAAGCTAGAGGATCAAGCACGCATAACAGGAAAGGCACTGCAGTAGATCAGAGGATACCTGGCAGGGAGGCAACGAGTCATGGTACGTGGCGAGGTGTCAGAGTGGGTGCCTGTGACGATCGGGGTTCCACAAGGGTCAGTCCTAGGACCAGTGCTGTTTTTGGTATGTGAATGACATGACAGAAGGAATAGACTCAGCAGTGACCCTGCTTACAGATGATGTGTAGTTAATGAGGAGAATTTAATCGAATGAGGATCAGGTAGGACTACAAAGAGACCTAGACAGGCTGCAAGCCTGGTCCAGCAATTGGCTCTTGGAATTTAACCCCGCAAATGAAAAGTCATGAAGATCGGGGAAGAGCAAAGAAGACCACAGAGAGAGTATAGACTAGGTGGCAAAAGACTGAAAACCTCACTCAAGGTAAAGGATCTTGGGGTGAGTATAATACAGAGCATATCTCCTGAGGCGTACATCAACCAGATAACTGCTGCAGCATATGGGCGCCTAGCGAACCTAAGAATAGCACTCCGATACCTCAGTAAGGCAGCGTTCAAGACTCTGTAGACCGTGTACGTCAGGCCCATACTGGAGTATGCAGCACCAGTTTTGAACCCATATTTTGGCAAGCACGTCAAGAAATTAGAGAAAGTGCAAAGGTTTGCAAGAAAACTAGTTCTAGAGCTTACGGGAATGTCCTACGAAGAAAGGTTAAAGGGAAATCGGCCTCACGACACCGGAAAACAAGAGAGTTAGGGGAGACATGATAACATATAAAATACTCCGAGGAATTGACAAGGTGGACACAGACAGGATGTTACAGAGATGAGACACAGAAACAAGGGGTCACAGTTGGTGGTTGAAGACTCAGATAAATCAAAGGGATGTTAAGAAGTATTTCTTCAGTCAAAGAGTTGTCAGGATGTGGAATAGTCTGGAAAGTACCGTAGTGGAGGCAGGAACCATACATAATTTTAAGACGAGGTTTGATAAAGCTCATGGAGCAGGGAGAGAGTGACCTAGTAGCGATCGCTGAAAAGGCGGGGCTAGGCCAGGAGCTATGAATCGATCCCTGCAACCATAAATAGGGGAGTACAAATAGGTGAGTACACACACACACAAACACACACACACACACACACACGGGGCCAGGAGCTCGGACTCGACCCCCGCAACCTCAACTAGGTGAGTACACACACACACAACAACAACAACAACAACAACAACAACAACAACAACAACAACAACAAAACTGTCTTTTCATATTCCAGAACAGGAACTGAAAATTCGTTCACCAGTACAAATTGGGGAAGTTGTACCCATCTAGGCAAAAGATGAGAAGAGAAAAAAAGAGAATCCAAAAAAATAAAATAGAAAGAAACTCTGACGTTCAAGAATCAGGAAATGAGTGGACATAGCGGGAACTGATGTTAACAAAGTTTAGATGCAAAATGGAGGAAGAGTAGGAAAAAAGTAGATAACTATAGAAATCATGGAACGGGAAATAAGGACTACAGCTGCCAAGGCAAAGATAAAAAGACTGGAAAAGACTAAGAAAGATGAGGAAGAAACTGGAGAAAATGAAGGGAAGATGGAATGAGGTGGGGACAGGAGGCTGGACAGTAGGGAGTGATGTGAGAGGACACAAAACCTCAGGTAACTGGGAGGTGCTCATATGAAATAGACCTCATATGAGAAATGATACAAGACTATGAAATGGAAACCACAGCTGATGCAGTTAGAAAATATTAACAAGTGCACCTTCATCCAGACTAAATATAAGAAAGGAAAGTACTAAGGGAGGCAATACAAAGGTACCAGAGACAGGAAGACACAGAGATTACATGGACAGGTGTCAAAGCTCAGCCGCCAGAGGAACTTCATGTGCACTTTTACATACATCCTCGTCATGCACAAAGACCCATTTCCACTCAGATTTAATAACTCAAAACATGCCAGTTCCTACCCACACCTACACCCGCAGACCTCTCACCTCCCATTGGTAAAATCTTCCTCGCAATGTTCCCCTCACCACAACCCTATTCTCCTCTTCTCCACTGAATCCACTCCTATTTACAACCAAGATCGTAACCCCTTCCAGTATAAGACACCAGATTACCCCCTCACCCTTACTATAGCCCCTTCTATTCCCTCTCATTCTCCTGATCCGTGTGCAAGGACCAAAAATTCAGGGACCCAGAACCCGGACCACAGAACTGAAAAGAAACCGAGAATATGGTACACAAATGCAATTTAGATTAACAAATGTGAGTGAAGGTTGAAACAAAAGAATAGCGAAGTCATCAACACATCATAGCTCTCACAGAGACAGAGCTCAAAGAGATAAAATATGTGATCTTTCCATCTGGATATCACTTTTTTTTGATAAAGGACAGAGGGAACAGAGGACATGAAGAAGTAGCTTTGTTGATCAGGAACAAGAGGCAAATGACTACATAGTAAGCACATCTAAGACCGGGAGTCGGAAGGTAATGAAAACCGTGCTGTACAACCCTTCATGAAAAAGCAGGAAACCAAGATAAAAATATGTCGACAACACACAACAATGGTGGATAAAACAGCAGAGATAACCAGAAGAGCTCACACGAGCATTGCAAAGTTACTAACCAAGGGGGACTTACCACTAGAAAATAGACGAATCTCGAACCACACTGGAGACCAGAATGGAGGAAGGCTAAGATGCTACAAGTGGTAATGGAGAACTTTGTGCACCAACATGTTAGGGAAACAACCCGAGAGAGAGAGTGAGAGAGAGAGAGAGAGAGAGAGAGAGAGAGAGAGAGAGAGAGTGAGAGAGAGAGAGAGAGAGAGAGAGAGAGAGAGAGAGAGAGAGAGAGAGAGAGAGAGAGAGAGAGAGAAAGAGAGAGAAAGAGGAAGGTGTGAATTTGCAATGCTGGACCTTGTGTTCACTCTGAGATCTTCCCAGTGCTTGCAGTAACAGCTCTGAGTTTTGAATATCTTGCAGAAGTAAACATGAAGAAATCGAGATGACAATGGAAGGTACAATGGAAAATGGAACTAAAAGAGACGATAGCAAATGGGAATATGAAATATATAGACGGAAAGTGACGGGAGGCACAAGAAAAATTTATAGCCACCAATCGTTCTCTTTTCCTGGTTCTCTTTCCTGTCTCTACTTTTATCTTATTTTTTCTCTCACTTGTTCCCTTTGCTGTGGTTTCTCCCTGAAGATCCATTTTTGTTGAAGAATTGAGACACTTATGCAACACATGGGAATCTTTATTGAAGAAACGTTTCGCCACACAAAGAATTCTTCAACGCTTGTTCAACCTTTGGACAAAGACCTACTTCGACTAGTGGATGGTACCACTACGATCCCGCCTCCGTCTGCTTCAAGTCACCTCAATTCTTCAACTTGTCGGTTTTCAAAACCATTCATCACATCCATTTTTGTGCCATTTCTAATGCAAAGATCCTTTGCAGACTTCTCGACTCTGAATATTTGCAACCTCGTGCACCTCAGCCTATCATCCTGTCTGTTCAATAATACAAGTCTCCCTTACATCTACTGCTCTCTCTCTCGCGAAGGTCAGGGGTAATTACTGTTATCTCTCTCGCGAAGGTCAGGGGTAATTACTGCTCTCTCTCTCGCGAAGGTCAGGGGTAATTACTGTCATCTCTCTCGCGAAGGTCAGGGGTAATTACTGCTCTCTCTCTCGCGAAGGTCAGGGGTAATTACTGCTCTCTCTCTCGCGAAGGTCAGGGGTAATTACTGTCATCTCTCTCGCGAAGGTCAAGGGTAATTACTGCTCTCTCTCTCGCGAAGGTCAGGGGTAATTACTGCTCTCTCTCTCGCGAAGGTCAGGGGTAATTACTGTCATCTCTCTCGCGAAGGTCAAGGGTAATTACTGCTCTCTCTCTCGCGAAGGTCAGGGGTAATTACTGCTCTCTCTCTCGCGAAGGTCAGGGGTAATTACTGTCATCTCTCTCGCGAAGGTCAGGGGTAATTACTGCTCTCTCTCTCGCGAAGGTCAGGGGTAATTACTGCTCTCTCTCTCGCGAAGGTCAGGGGTAATTACTGTCATCTCTCTCGAGAAGGTCAGGGGTAATTACTGCTCTCTCTCTCGCGAAGGTCAGGGGTAATTACTGCTCTCTCTCTCGCGAAGGTCAGGGGTAATTACTGCTCTCTCTCTCGCGAAGGTCAGGGGTAATTACTGCTATCTCTCTCGCGAAGGTCAGGGGTAATTACTGCTCTCTCTCTCGCGAAGGACAGGGGTAATTACTGCTCTCTCTCTCGCGAAGGTCAGGGGTAATTACTGCTATCTCTCTCGCGAAGGTCAGGGGTAATTACTGTCATCTCTCTCGCGAAGGACAGGGGTAATTACTGCTATCTCTCTCGCGAAGGTCAGGGGTAATTACTGCTATCTCTCTCGCGAAGGTCAGGGGTAATTACTGTCATCTCTCTCGCGAAGGACAGGGGTAATTATTGTCATCTCTCTCGCGAAGGTCAGGGGTAATTACTGTCATCTCTCTCGCGAAGGTCAGGGGTAATTATTGTCATCTCTCTCGCGAAGGTCAGGGGTAATTACTGTCATCTCTCTCGCGAAGGTCAGGGGTAATTACTGTCATCTCTCTCGCGAAGGTCAGGGGTAATTACTGTCATCTCTCTCGCGAAGGTCAGGGGTAATTATTGTCATCTCTCTCGCGAAGGTCAGGGGTAATTACTGTCATCTCTCTCGCGAAGGTCAGGGGTAATTACTGTCATCTCTCTCGCGAAGGTCAGGGGTAATTACTGTCATCTCTCTCGCGAAGGTCAGGGGTAATTACTGTCATCTCTCTCGCGAAGGTCAGGGGTAATTACTGTCATCTCTCTCGCGAAGGTCAGGGGTAATTACTGTCATCTCTCTCGCGAAGGTCAGGGGTAATTACTGTCATCTCTCTCGCGAAGGTCAGGGGTAATTATTGTCATCTCTCTCGCGAAGGTCAGGGGTAATTACTGTCATCTCTCTCGCGAAGGTCAGGGGTAATTACTGTCATCTCTCTCGCGAAGGTCAGGGGTAATTACTGTCATCTCTCTCGCGAAGGTCAGGGGTAATTACTGTCATCTCTCTCGCGAAGGTCAGGGGAAATTACTGTCATCTCTCTCGCGAAGGTCAGGGGTAATTACTGTCATCTCTCTCGCGAAGGTCAGGGGTAATTACTGTCATCTCTCTCGCGAAGGTCAGGGGTAATTACTGACATCTCTCTTGCGAAGGTCAAGGGTAATTACTGTCATCTCTCTCGCGAAGGTCAGGGGTAATTACTGCTATCTCTCTCGCGAAGGTCAGGGGTAATTACTGTCATCTCTCTCGCGAAGGTCAGGGGTAATTACTGTCATCTCTCTCGCGAAGGTCAGGGGTAATTACTGCTATCTCTCTCGCGAAGGTCAGGGGTAATTACTGTCATCTCTCTCGCGAAGGTCAGGGGTAATTACTGCCATCTCTCTTGCGAAGGTCAGGGGTAATTACTGTCATCTCTCTCGCGAAGGTCAGGGGTAATTACTGTCATCTCTCTCGCGAAGGTCAGGGGTAATTACTGCTATCTCTCTCGCGAAGGTCAGGGGTAATTACTGTCATCTCTCTCGCGAAGGTCAGGGGTAATTACTGTCATCTCTCTCGCGAAGGTCAGGGGTAATTACTGTCATCTCTCTCGCGAAGGTCAGGGGTAATTACTGTCATCTCTCTCGCGAAGGTCAGGGGTAATTACTGTCATCTCTCTTGCGAAGGTCAGGGGTAATTACTGTCATCTCTCTCGCGAAGGTCAGGGGTAATTACTGCTATCTCTCTCGCGAAGGTCAGGGGTAATTACTGTCATCTCTCTCGCGAAGGTCAGGGGTAATTACTGTCATCTCTCTCGCGAAGGTCAGGGGTAATTACTGCTATCTCTCTCGCGAAGGTCAGGGGTAATTACTGTCATCTCTCTCGCGTAGGACAGGGGTAATTACTGCCATCTCTCTCGCGATGGACAGGGGTAATTAGGGACCTCCTCCTTTCCTCCTCCCACTTTTCTTTCCTGAGTTCTTTGTATTTTGTTATGAGTTACGTCACTTCTTCCTCACTTCCTGGTTACCAGACAGTATTCCCACGAGGGTCAATTTCCTCACTCTGGCCTTATTCCTGCCTTCCCACGTGTATTTAATGCTGTCAGTACAGTTTTACATACATTACCAATAAAACTTTCTTCATAAGAAACGTGAAAAAGAAGGAACACTGCAACAGGCCTACTGACCCATGCGAAGCAGGTCCATGCCACCCCCCCACCCGGCCTAGAACAATGACCAACTAGTCAGGTCACTTCCACTTAAGGAAGGAGCACGGTACCAGACCTGGTAGCCCAAGCTAGTCAGGTCCAACTCACACCTACCCACACCCACTCACTGCAGCTTCCTAGTTGTCGAATCTAGTGTCCCTGAACTAGACTGTGTCTACTCACTATACGTGGTTGCAGGGGACGATTTACAACTCCTGGCCCGACCTCTTTGTTGTGGGTAAGATGGGGAGTGATTGAGGGTTGGAATAATAATGACAATAATACTGACAATGAACATCAAAATGGTATACAATACCGACAGGTTGTTAGGTAAGACACATATGCAACATTACATTCTCACTACTACTACTACTACTACTACTACTACTACTACTACTACTACTACTACTACTACTACTACTACTACTACTCTGCACCTCTCCTTCCGACAGTATTTAAGTCTCCGCACTGTCACTTGATCTTCAGATAGTTCCTGACTATGGAACTGAACTTCTCCAGGCCGAGGGACTGACAACCTCAAATTCTACGACTTCAAGGGTGATGGACTGATTACATCGTCTTCACATCTCTACTGTTCCTGCCTATTTTCTGTATTCGACTGAAGAAGCCTACTGTGTAGGCGAAACGTTTCGGAATAAAGTTGTCTAACTGTTGCATATGTGTCTTACCTAACAATACTGACAATTTCTCTGGTAGCATATAATGTGGATAAAGATCATGATCTGCCTAGCCGAGGTGTTACCTTTCTGAGATCACTCTTGACATTTCCCAGACACACGGACGTGCGGGATGCGAGTCTAAGGGAGGTCGTGGTTGGTAGGTAAGACACATAGGCAACAGTTAGGCAACTTTATTCCGAAACGTTTCGCCTACACAGTAGGCTTCTTCAGTCGAATACAGAAAGTAGGCAGGAGCAGTAGAGATGTGAAGACGATGCAATCAGTCCATCACCCTTGAAGTCGTACATTTGAGACTGTCAGTCCCTCAGCATGGACAAAAGTTCTGTTCCATAGTCTGGAACAATCTCGTATCAAAATGGTATACAATACCGACAGGTTGGTAAGTAAGACACATAGGCAACAGTTAGGCAACTTTATTCCGAAACAAGGAGGGTCATAGGGAACACCCCCCCCTAACCGTCGTATTGACTGTTACACTGGTACACTGTTACACTGGTACACTGTTACACTGGTACAAATGTTATAAGCACATTGACTATAGATACTAGTAAAAATAAATTAACAGTATTTACATCTTCACTGATCACTACTAGGCTCACTCTTCACTAGTCACTTCTAGGCTCACTCTTCACTGGTCACTACTAGGCTCACTCTTCACTGGTCACTACTAGGCTCACTCTTCACTGGTCACTACTAGGCTCACTCTTCACTAGTCACTTCTAGGCTCACTCTTCACTGGTCACTACTAGGCTCACTCTTCACTGGTCACTACTAGGCTCACTCTTCACTGGTCACTACTAGGCTCACTCTTCACTGGTCACTACTAGGCTCACTCTTCACTGGTCACTACTAGGCTCACTCTTCACTGGTCACTACTAGGCTCACTCTTCACTGGTCAGTACTAGGCTCACTCTTCACTGGTCACTACTAGGCTCACTCTTCACTAGTCACTTCTAGGCTCACTCTTCACTGGTCACTACTAGGCTCACTCTTCACTGGTCACTACTAGGCTCACTCTTCACTGGTCACTACTAGGCTCACTCTTCACTGGTCACTACTAGGCTCACTCTTCACTGGTCACTACTAGGCTCACTCTTCACTGGTCACTACTAGGCTCACTCTTCACTGGTCACTACTAGGCTCACTCTTCACTGGTCACTACTAGGCTCACTCTTCACTGGTCACTACTAGGCTCACTCTTCACTGGTCACTACTAGGCTCACTGCTCACTGGCCACTACTAGGCTCACTCTTCACTTGTCACTACTAGGCTCACTCTTCACTGGTCACTACTAGGCTCACTCTTCACTGGTCACTACTAGGCTCACTCTTCACTGGTCACTACTAGGCTCACTCTTCACTGGTCACTACTAGGCTCACTCTTCACTGGTCACTACTAGGCTCACTCTTCACTGGTCACTACTAGGCTCACTCTTCACTGGTCACTACTAGGTTCACTCTTCACTGGTCACTACTAGGCTCACTCTTTACTGGTCACTACTAGGCTCACTCTTCACTGGTCACTGCTACGCTCACTCTTCACTGGTCACTACTAGGCTCACTCCTCACTGGTCACTACTAGGCTCACTCCTCACTGGTCACTACTAGGCTCACTCTTCACTGGTCACTACTAGGCTCACTCTTCACTGGTCACTACTAGGCTCACTCTTCACTGGTCACTACTAGGCTCACTCTTCACTGGTCACTACTAGGCTCACTCTTCACTTGTCACTACTAGGCTCACTCTTCACTTGTCACTACTAGGCTCACTCTTCACTACTAGGCTCACTCTTCACTGGTCACTACTAGGCTCACTCTTCCCTGCTCACTACTAGGCTCACTCTTCACTGGTCACTACTAGGCTCACTCTTCACTGGTCACAACTAGGCTCACTGTTCACTGGTCACTACTAGGCTCACTCTTCACTGGTCACTACTAGGCTCACTCCTCACTGGTCACTACTAGGCTCACTCTTCACTGGTCACTACTAGGCTCACTCTTCACTGGTCACTACTAGGCTCACTCTTCACTGGTCACTACTAGGCTCACTCTTCACTGGTCACTACTAGGCTCACTCTTCACTGGTCACTACTAGGCTCACTCTTCACTGGTCACTACTAGGCTCACTCTTCACTGGTCACTATTAGGCTCACTCTTCACTGGTCAATACTAGGCTCACTCTTCACTGGTCACTACTAGGCTCACTCTTCACTGGTCAATACTAGGCTCACTCTTCACTAGTCACTACTAGGCTCACTCTTCACTGGTCACTACTAGGCTCACTCATCACTGGTCACTACTAGGCTCACTCTTCACTGGTCAATACTAGGCTCACTCTTCACTAGTCACTACTAGGCTCACTCTTCACTGGTCACTACTAGGCTCACTCTTCACTCGTCACTACTAGGCTCACTCTTCCCTGCTCACTACTAGGCTCACTCTTCACTGGTCAATACTAGGCTCACTCTTCACTGGTCAATACTAGGCTCACTCTTCACTGGTCACTACTAGGCTCACTCTTCACTGGTCACTACTAGGCTCACTCTTCACTGGTCACTACTAGGCTCACTCTTCACTGGTTACTACTAGGCTCACTCTTCACTGGTCACTACTAGGCTCACTCTTCACTGGTCAATACTAGGCTCACTCTTCACTGGTCACTACTAGGCTCACTCTTCACTGGTCACTACTAGGCTCACTCTTCACTGGTCACTACTAGGCTCACTCTTCACTGGTCACTACTAGGCTCACTCTTCACTGGTCACTACTAGGCTCACTCTTCACTGGTCACTACTAGGCTCACTCTTCACTGGTCACTACTAGGCTCACTCTTCACTGGTCAATACTAGGCTCACTCTTCACTAGTCACTACTAGGCTCACTTTTCATTGGTCACTACTAGGCTCACTCTTCACTGGTCACTACTAGGCTCACTCTTCACTGGTCACTACTAGGCTCACTCTTCACTGGTCACTACTAGGCTCACTCTTCACTGGTCACTACTAGGCTCACTCTTCACTGGTCACTACTAGGCTCACTCTTCACTAGTCACTACTAGGCTCACTCTTCACTGGTCACTACTAGGCTCACTCTTCACTGGTCAATACTAGGCTCACTCTTCACTAGTCACTACTAGGCTCACTCTTCACTGGTCACTACTAGGCTCACTCTTCACTGGTCAATACTAGGCTCACTCTTCACTGGTCAATACTAGGCTCACTCTTCACTGGTCAATACTAGGCTCACTCTTCACTAGTCACTACTAGGCTCACTCTTCACTAGTCACTACTAGGCTCACTCTTCACTGGTCACTACTAGGCTCACTCTTCACTCGTCACTACTAGGCTCACTCTTCCCTGCTCACTACTAGGCTCACTCTTCACTGGTCACTACTAGGCTCACTCTTCACTGGTCACTACTAGGCTCACTCTTCACTGGTCACTACTAGGCTCACTCTTCACTGGTCACTACTAGGCTCACTCTTCACTGGTCACTATTAGGCTCACTCTTCACTGGTCAATACTAGGCTCACTTTTCACTGGTCACTACTAGGCTCACTCTTCACTGGTCAATACTAGGCTCACTCTTCACTAGTCATTACTAGGCTCACTCTTCACTGGTCACTACTAGGCTCACTCATCACTGGTCACTACTAGGCTCACTCTTCACTGGTCAATACTAGGCTCACTCTTCACTAGTCACTACTAGGCTCACTCTTCACTGGTCACTACTAGGCTCACTCTTCACTGGTCACTACTAGGCTCACTCTTCACTGGTCAATACTAGGCTCACTCTTCACTAGTCACTACTAGGCTCACTCTTCACTGGTCACTACTAGGCTCACTCTTCACTGGTCACTACTAGGCTCACTCTTCACTGGTCACTACTAGGCTCACTCTTCACTGGTCACTACTAGGCTCACTCTTCACTGGTCACTACTAGGCTCACTCTTCACTGGTCACTACTAGGCTCACTCTTCACTGGTCACTACTAGGCTCACTCTTCACTGGTCAATACTAGGCTCACTCTTCACTAGTCACTACTAGGCTCACTTTTCATTGGTCACTACTAGGCTCACTCTTCACTGGTCACTACTAGGCTCACTCTTCACTGGTCACTACTAGGCTCACTCTTCACTGGTCACTACTAGGCTCACTCTTCACTGGTCACTACTAGGCTCACTCTTCACTGGTCACTACTAGGCTCACTCTTCACTAGTCACTACTAGGCTCACTCTTCACTGGTCACTACTACTACTAGGCTCACTCTTCACTGGTCAATACTACTAGGCTCACTCTTCACTGGTCACTACTAGGGTCACTCAGGCTCACTTCACTACTAGGTCACTACTACTACTAGGCTCACTCTTCACTGGTCACTACTAGGCTCACTCTTCACTGGTCACTACTAGGCTCACTCTTCACTGGTCTCTACAAGGCTCACTCTTCACTGGTCACTCTTCACTGGTCACTACTAGGCTCACTCTTCACTGGTCACTACTAGGCTCACTCTTCACTGGTCACTACTAGGCTCACTCTTCACAGGTCACTACTAGGCTCGCTCTTCCACTGGTCTAGGCTCACTCTTCACTGGTCACTACTAGGCTCACTCTCTTCACTGGTCACTACTAGGCTCACTCTTCACTGGTCTCTACTAGGCTCACTCTTCACTGGTCACTACTAGGCTCACTCTTCACTGGTCACTACTAGGCTCACTCTTCACTGGTCACTACTAGGCTCACTCTTCACTGGTCACTACTAGGCTCACTCTTCACTGGTCACTACTAGGCTCACTCTTCACTGGTCACTACTAGGCTCACTCTTCACTGGTCACTACTAGGCTCACTCTTCACTGGTCACTACTAGGCTCACTCTTCACTGGTCACTACTAGGCTCACTCTTCACTGGTCACTACTAGGCTCACTCTTCACTGGTCACTACTAGGCTCACTCTTCACTGGTCACTACTAGGCTCACTCTTCACTGGTCACTACTAGGCTCACTCTTCACTGGTCACTACTAGGCTCACTCTTCACTGGTCACTACTAGGCTCACTCTTCACTGGTCACTACTAGGCTCACTCTTCACTGGTCACTACTAGGCTCACTCTTCACTGGTCACTACTAGGCTCACTCTTCACTGGTCACTACTAGGCTCACTCTTCACTGGTCACTACTAGGCTCACTCTTCTTCACTACTAGGCTCACTCTTCACTGGTCACTACTACTACTAGGCTCACTCTTCACTGGTCACTACTAGGCTCACTCTTCACTGGTCACTACTAGGCTCACTCTTCACTGGTCACTACTAGGCTCACTCTTCACTGGTCACTACTAGGCTCACTCTTCACTGGTCACTACTAGGCTCACTCTTCACTGGTCACTACTAGGCTCACTCTTCACTGGTCACTACTAGGCTCACTCTTCACTGGTCACTACTAGGCTCACTCTTCACTGGTCACTACTAGGCTCACTCTTCACTGGTCACTACTAGGCTCACTCTTCACTGGTCACTACTAGGCTCACTCTTCACTGGTCACTACTAGGCTCACTCTTCACTGGTCACTACTAGGCTCACTCTTCACTGGTCACTACTAGGCTCACTCTTCACTGGTCACTACTAGGCTCACTCTTCACTGGTCACTACTAGGCTCACTCTTCACTGGTCACTACTAGGCTCACTCTTCACTGGTCACTACTAGGCTCACTCTTCACTGGTCACTACTAGGGCTCACTCTTCACTGGTCACTACTAGGCTCACTCTTCACTGGTCACTACTAGGCTCACTCTTCACTGGTCACTACTAGGCTCACTCTTCACTGGTCACTACTAGGCTCACTCTTCACTGGTCACTACTAATCTCACTCTTCACTGGTCACTACTAGGCTCACTCTTCACTGGTCACTACTAGGCTCACTCTTCACTGGTCACTACTAGGCTCACTCTTCACTGGTCACTACTAGGCTCACTCTTCACTGGTCACTACTAGGCTCACTCTTCACTGGTCACTACTAGGCTCACTCTTCACTGGTCACTACTAGGCTCACTCTTCACTGGTCACTACTAGGCTCACTCTTCACTGGTCACTACTAGGCTCACTCTTCACTGGTCACTACTAGGCTCACTCTTCACTGGTCACTACTAGGCTCACTCTTCACTGGTCACTACTAGGCTCACTCTTCACTGGTCACTACTAGGCTCACTCTTCACTGGTCACTACTAGGCTCACTACTAGGCTCACTCTTCACTGGTCACTACTAGGCTCACTCTTTACTGGTCACTACTAGGCTCACTCTTCACTGGTCACTACTAGGCTCACTCTTCACTGGTCACTACTAGGCTCACTCTTCACTGGTCACTACTAGGCTCACTCTTCACTGGTCACTACTAGGCTCACTCTTCACTGGTCACTACTAGGCTCACTCTTCACTGGTCACTACTAGGCTCACTCTTCACTGGTCACTACTAGGCTCACTCTTCACTGGTCACTACTAGGCTCACTCTTCACTGGTCACTACTAGGCTCACTCTTCACTGGTCACTACTAGGCTCACTCTTCACTGGTCACTACTAGGCTCACTCTTCACTGGTCACTACTAGGCTCACTCTTCACTGGTCACTACTAGGCTCACTCTTCACTGGTCACTACTAGGCTCACTCTTCACTGGTCACTACTAGGCTCACTCTTCACTGGTCACTACTAGGCTCACTCTTCACTGGCTCACTCTTCACTAGGCTCACTCTTCACTGGTCACTACTAGGCTCACTCTTCACTGGTCACTACTAGGCTCACTCTTCACTGGTCACTACTAGGCTCACTCTTCACTGGTCACTACTAGGCTCACTCTTCACTGGTCACTACTAGGCTCACTCTTCACTGGTCACTACTAGGCTCACTCTTCACTGGTCACTACTAGGCTCACTCTTCACTGGTCACTACTAGGCTCACTCTTCACTGGTCACTACTAGGCTCACTCTTCACTGGTCACTACTAGGCTCACTCTTCACTGGTCACTACTAGGCTCACTCTTCACTGGTCACTACTAGGCTCACTCTTCACTACTACTAGGCTCACTCTTCACTGGTCACTACTAGGCTCACTCTTCACTGGTCACTACTAGGCTCACTCTTCACTGGTCACTACTAGGCTCACTCTTCACTGGTCACTACTAGGCTCACTCTTCACTGGTCACTACTAGGCTCACTCTTCACTGGTCACTACTAGGCTCACTCTTCACTGGTCACTACTAGGCTCACTCTTCACTGGTCACTACTAGGCTCACTCTTCACTGGTCACTACTAGGCTCACTCTTCACTGGTCACTACTAGGCTCACTCTTCACTGGTCACTACTAGGCTCACTCTTCACTGGTCACTACTAGGCTCACTCTTCACTGGTCACTACTAGGCTCACTCTTCACTGGTCACTACTAGGCTCACTCTTCACTGGTCACTACTAGGCTCACTCTTCACTGGTCACTACTAGGCTCACTCTTCACTGGTCACTACTAGGCTCACTCTTCACTGGTCACTACTAGGCTCACTCTTCACTGGTCACTACTAGGCTCACTCTTCACTGGTCACTACTAGGCTCACTCTTCACTGGTCACTACTAGGCTCACTCTTCACTGGTCACTACTAGGCTCACTCTTCACTGGTCACTACTAGGCTCACTCTTCACTGGTCACTACTAGGCTCACTCTTCACTGGTCACTACTAGGCTCACTCTTCACTGGTCACTACTAGGCTCACTCTTCACTGGTCACTACTAGGCTCACTCTTCACTGGTCACTAGGCTCACTCTTCACTGGTCACTACTAGGCTCACTCTTCACTGGTCACTACTAGGCTCACTCTTCACTGGTCACTACTAGGCTCACTCTTCACTGGTCACTACTAGGCTCACTCTTCACTGGTCACTACTAGGCTCACTCTTCACTGGTCACTACTAGGCTCACTCTTCACTGGTCACTACTAGGCTCACTCTTCACTGGTCACTACTAGGCTCACTCTTCACTGGTCACTACTAGGCTCACTCTTCACTGGTCACTACTAGGCTCACTCTTCACTGGTCACTACTAGGCTCACTCTTCACTGGTCACTACTAGGCTCACTCTTCACTGGTCACTACTAGGCTCACTCTTCACTGGTCACTACTAGGCTCACTCTTCACTGGTCACTACTAGGCTCACTCTTCACTGGTCACTACTAGGCTCACTCTTCACTGGTCACTACTAGGCTCACTCTTCACTGGTCACTACTAGGCTCACTCTTCACTGGTCACTACTAGGTCACTACTAGGCTCACTCTTCACTACTAGGTCACTACTACTACTAGGCTCACTCTTCACTGGTCACTACTAGGCTCACTCTTCACTGGTCACTACTAGGCTCACTCTTCACTGGTCACTACTAGGCTCACTCTTCACTGGTCACTACTAGGCTCACTCTTCACTGGTCACTACTAGGCTCACTCTTCACTGGTCACTACTAGGCTCACTCTTCACTGGTCACTACTAGGCTCACTCTTCACTGGTCACTACTAGGCTCACTCTTCACTGGTCACTACTAGGCTCACTCTTCACTGGTCACTACTAGGCTCACTCTTCACTGGTCACTACTAGGCTCACTCTTCACTGGTCACTACTAGGCTCACTCTTCACTGGTCACTACTAGGCTCACTCTTCACTGGTCACTACTAGGCTCACTCTTCACTGGTCACTACTAGGCTCACTCTTCACTGGTCACTACTAGGCTCACTCTTCACTGGTCACTACTAGGCTCACTCTTCACTGGTCACTACTAGGCTCACTCTTCACTGGTCACTACTAGGCTCACTCTTCACTGGTCACTACTAGGCTCACTCTTCACTGGTCACTACTAGGCTCACTCTTCACTGGTCACTACTAGGCTCACTCTTCACTGGTCACTACTAGGCTCACTCTTCACTGGTCACTACTAGGCTCACTCTTCACTGGTCACTACTAGGCTCACTCTTCACTGGTCACTACTAGGCTCACTCTTCACTGGTCACTACTAGGCTCACTCTTCACTGGTCACTACTAGGCTCACTCTTCACTGGTCACTACTAGGCTCACTCCTCACTGGTCACTACTAGGCTCACTCTTCACTGGTCACTACTAGGCTCACTCTTCACTGGTCACTACTAGGCTCACTCTTCACTGGTCACTACTAGGCTCACTCTTCACTGGTCACTACTAGGCTCACTCTTCACTGGTCAGTACTAGGCTCACTCTTCACTGGTCACTACTAGGCTCACTCTTCACTGGTCACTACTAGGCTCACTCTTCACTGGTCACTACTAGGCTCACTCTTCACTGGTCACTACTAGGCTCACTCTTCACTGGTCAATACTAGGCTCACTCTTCCCTGCTCACTTCTAGGCTCACTCTTCACTGGTCACTACTAGGCTCACTCTTCACTGGTCACTACTAGGCTCACTCTTCACTGGTCACTACTAGGCTCACTCTTCACTGGTCACTACTAGGCTCACTCTTCACTGGTCAGTACTAGGCTCACTCTTCACTGGTCACTACTAGGCTCACTCTTCACTGGTCACTACTAGGCTCACTCTTCACTGGTCACTACTAGGCTCACTCTTCACTGGTCACTACTAGGCTCACTCTTCACTGGTCACTACTAGGCTCACTCTTCACTGGTCACTACTAGGCTCACTCTTCCCTGCTCACTACTAGGCTCACTCTTCACTGGTCAATACTAGGCTCACTCTTCCCTGCTCACTTCTAGGCTCACTCTTCACTGGTCACTACTAGGCTCACTCTTCACTGGTCACTACTAGGCTCACTCTTCACTGGTCACTACTAGGCTCACTCTTCACTGGTCACTACTAGGCTCACTCTTCACTGGTCACTACTACGCTCACTCTTCACTGGTCACTACTAGGCTCACTCTTCACTGGTCACTACTAGGCTCACTCTTCACTGGTCACTACTACGCTCACTCTTCACTGGTCACTACTACGCTCACTCTTCACTGGTCACTACTAGGCTCACTCTTTACTGGTCCAACAGCCTTATGGTACGTGTGTTCACCTGCACTAGTGATTCCCAGAGTGGGCGGTACCGCCCTCCTGGGGGCGGTGGAATTATCCACGGGGGCGTTGAGGAAAAAGGGGGCAGTAGGGGGGCGACATCGTGGCATCAAAACCACCGGAGCGTTTGCTTTACAAAATCTATACGACACTTAATTAACACACGTTTTACGAAGAATGAAATTTAACGTAAAGCTTTATGTTGTGGTCCGAATTCAGAGTAAAATGTCAGAAGGTTTCTTCCCAACATCATATTCATCAGGGCGAGGCTTTAGTACCTAGCGTCTTTCCCAGCAAAGACAGACTGGAAATTACCGATCCAGGGGATCTAGGACTTCTTACTGACTTCAAGACTGATGTTGAGAAGCTGATGTCCTGCACCAAGAACATCCATCTTTGTAGATGAATGGTTCAGAGAACCGACATGTTGATAAATTAGACACATGTGCAACTCTTTGGTATCTTTATTGAGGAAACGTTTCGCCACACAGTGGCTTCATCAGTCCATACATAGGAGAAACTTGAAGAACAGGAGGATGTGTTCAGTCCATCAAGATTGATGGACTGAACACATCGACTCAAGGTTGAGGGACTGATTACCTCATTCTCCTCCTGTTCTTCAAGTTTCTCCTATGTATGGACTGATGAAGCCACTGTGTGGCGAAACGTTTCCTCAATAAAGATACCCAAGAGTTGCACATGTGTCTAATTTATCAACATCCATCTTGTCAGATAGTTCCTGACTATGGAACTGAACTTCTCCAGGCTGAGGGACTGACAACCTCAAAATTCTACGACATCAAGGGTGATGGACTGATTACATCGTCTTCACATCTACTGTTCCTGCCTACTTTCTGTATTAATATTTTTAATATATGCGTTTTATATTGTCAGATTAGTTATATTTTGCATTTGCAGAAAACTTAATACCAAGAAAGAGGTGTGATCGTATGTGTGTGGTGTGTGGTGGGGGTGGCTAGGGATGTGGCCTGGGAACCAAGGGTGAGGCAGCCTGAGGTTCGAGAACCACTGATTTATACTAATCGAATTTTGCTCACTGATTTGTGCTTGCTAGGCTAGAGCACTTATCTGCAGAACTCCGTACCCAGTCATACCTGTAACATGATACTGTAACACGGTACTGTAACATGATACTGTAACATGATATTGTAACATGATACTGTAACACGGTACTGTACCAGGATACTGTAACACGGTACTGTACCAGGATACTGTAACACGGTACTGTAACATGATACTGTATCACGGTACTGTAACATGATATTGCAACATGATACTGTAACATGATACTGTAACACGGTACTGTAACATGATACTGTAACACGGTACTGTACCAGGATACTGTAACACGGTACTGTAACATGATATTGTAACACGGTACTGTAACACCGTACTGTAGCATGATACTGTAACATGATACTGTAACACGGTACTGTAACACGGTACTGTAACATGATACTGTAACACGGTACTGTACCAGGATGCTGTAACATGATACTGTAACATGATACTGTAACACGATACTGTAACACGGTACTGTAACACGATACTGTAACACGGTACTGTAACACGATACTGTAACACAATACTGTAACACGATACTGTAACAAGATACTGTAACACGATACTGTAACACGATACTGTAACAATACTGTAACACGATACTGTAACACAATACTGTAACACGATACTGTAACACAATACTGTAACACGATACTGTAACAATACTGTAACACGATACTGTAACACAATACTGTAACACGATACTGTAACACAATACTGTAACACGATACTGTAACAATACTGTAACACGATACTGTAACACAATACTGTAACACGATACTGTAACACAATACTGTAACACGATACTGTAACAATACTGTAACACGATACTGTAACAAGATACTGTAACACGATACTGTAACACGATACTGTAACACGATACTGTAACACAATACTGTAACACGATACTGTAACAATACTGTAACACGATACTGTAACAAGATACTGTAACACGATACTGTAACATGATACTGTAACATGATACTGTAACATGATACTGTAACACGATACTGTAACACGATACTGTAACACGATACTGTAACAATACTGTAACACGATACTGTAACAAGATACTGTAACACGATACTGTAACACGATACTGTAACACAATACTGTAACACAATACTGTAACACAATACTGTAACACGATACTGTAACACAATACTGTAACACAATACTGTAACACAATACTGTAACACAATACTGTAACACGATACTGTAACACAATACTGTAACGCAATACTGTAACACAATACTGTAACACGATACTGTAACAATACTGTAACACGATACTGTAACAAGATACTGTAACACGATACTGTAACACGATACTGTAACACAATTCTGTAACACAATACTGTAACAAGATACTGTAACACGATACTGTAACACAATACTGTAACAAGATACTGTAACACGATACTGTAACACAATACTGTAACACGATACTGTAACACGATACTGTAACACGGTACTGTAACACCGTACTGTAGCATGATACTGTAACATGATACTGTAACACGGTACTGTAACACGGTACTGTAACATGATACTGTAACACGGTACTGTACCAGGATACTGTAACATGATACTGTAACATGATACTGTAACATGATACTGTAACACGGTACTGTAACACGATACTGTAACACGATACTGTAACAATACTGTAACACGATACTGTAACAAGATACTGTAACACGATACTGTAACACGATACTGTAACAATACTGTAACACGATACTGTAACACGATACTGTAACACGATACTGTAACACGATACTGTAACACAATACTGTAACACAATACTGTAACAAGATACTGTAACACGATACTGTAACACGATACTGTAACACAATACTGTAACACAATACTGTAACAAGATACTGTAACACGATACTGTAACACGATACTGTAACACGATACTGTAACAATACTGTAACACGATACTGTAACAAGATACTGTAACACGATACTGTAACACGATACTGTAACACAATACTGTAACACGATACTGTAACACGATACTGTAACACAATACTGTAACACAATACTGTAACACGATACTGTAACACGATACTGTAACACAATACTGTAACACAATACTGTAACACGATACTGTAACACAATACTGTAACACGATACTGTAACACAATACTGTAACACAATACTGTAACACGATACTGTAACACGATACTGTAACACGATACCAGATACACTGAGCAAATATCCGATATTTGCTTATGTGTAAGGCAAGAATAATATGTATCCAGATGTTCTCCTGATAACCTTCAGGTTATGTTAGGTTAAAAGGCCTAGTTCTTAGGCCTTTTGTGTATCCATATATATATATATATATATATATATATATATATATATATATATATATATATATATATATATATATATATATATATATATATATATATATATATATATATATATATATATATATATATTTTGTTGAAAATAAGGAAAAGTTTTGGAGTGAGATTAACAAGTTAAGAAAGCCTAGAGAACAAATGGATTTGTCAGTTAAAAATAGGAGAGGAGAGTTATTAAATGGAGAGTTAGAGGTATTGGGAAGATGGAAGGAATATTTTGAGGAATTGTTAAATGTTGATGAAGATAGGGAAGCTGTGATTTCGTGTATAGGGCAAGGAGGAATAACATCTTGTAGGAGTGAGGAAGAGCCAGTTGTGAGTGTGGGGGAAGTTCGTGAGGCAGTAGGTAAAATGAAAGGGGGTAAGGCAGCCGGGATTGATGGGATAAAGATAGAAATGTTAAAAGCAGGTGGGGATATAGTTTTGGAGTGGGGGATATAGTTTTGGAGTGGTTGGTGCAATTATTTAATAAATGTATGGAAGAGGGTAAGGTACCTAGGGATTGGCAGAGAGCATGCATAGTTCCTTTGTATAAAGGCAAAGGGGATAAAAGAGAGTGCAAAAATTATAGGGGGATAAGTCTGTTGAGTGTACCTGGTAAAGTGTATGGTAGAGTTATAATTGAAAGAATTAAGAGTAAGACGGAGAATAGGATAGCAGATGAACAAGGAGGCTTTAGGAAAGGTAGGGGGTGTGTGGACCAGGTGTTTACAGTGAAACATATAAGTGAACAGTATTTAGATAAGGCTAAAGAGGTCTTTGTGGCATTTATGGATTTGGAAAAGGCGTATGACAGGGTGGATAGGGGGGCAATGTGGCAGATGTTGCAAGTGTATGGTGTAGGAGGTAGGTTACTGAAAGCAGTGAAGAGTTTTTACGAGGATAGTGAGGCTCAAGTTAGAGTATGTAGGAAAGAGGGAAATTTTTTCCCAGTAAAAGTAGGCCTTAGACAAGGATGTGTGATGTCACCGTGGTTGTTTAATATATTTATAGATGGGGTTGTAAGAGAAGTAAATGCGAGGGTCTTGGCAAGAGGCGTGGAGTTAAAAGATAAAGAATCACACACAAAGTGGGAGTTGTCACAGCTGCTCTTTGCTGATGACACTGTGCTCTTGGGAGATTCTGAAGAGAAGTTGCAGAGATTGGTGGATGAATTTGGTAGGGTGTGCAAAAGAAGAAAATTAAAGGTGAATACAGGAAAGAGTAAGGTTATGAGGATAACAAAAAGATTAGGTGATGAAAGATTGAATATCAGATTGGAGGGAGAGAGTATGGAGGAGGTGAACGTATTCAGATATTTGGGAGTGGACGTGTCAGCGGATGGGTCTATGAAAGATGAGGTGAATCATAGAATTGATGAGGGAAAAAGAGTGAGTGGTGCACTTAGGAGTCTGTGGAGACAAAGAACTTTGTCCTTGGAGGCAAAGAGGGGAATGTATGAGAGTATAGTTTTACCAACGCTCTTATATGGGTGTGAAGCATGGGTGATGAATGTTGCAGCGAGGAGAAGGCTGGAGGCAGTGGAGATGTCATGTCTGAGGGCAATGTGTGGTGTGAATATAATGCAGAGAATTCGTAGTTTGGAAGTTAGGAGGAGGTGCGGGATTACCAAAACTGTTGTCCAGAGGGCTGAGGAAGGGTTGTTGAGGTGGTTCGGACATGTAGAGAGAATGGAGCGAAACAGAATGACTTCAAGAGTGTATCAGTCTGTAGTGGAAGGAAGGCGGGGTAGGGGTCGGCCTAGGAAGGGTTGGAGGGAGGGGGTAAAGGAGGTTTTGTGTGCGAGGGGCTTGGACTTCCAGCAGGCATGCGTGAGCGGGTTTGATAGGAGTGAATGGAGACAAATGGTTTTTAATACTTGACGTGCTGTTGGAGTGTGAGCAAAGTAACATTTATGAAGGGATTCAGGGAAACCGGCAGGCCGGACTTGAGTCCTGGAGATGGGAAGTACAGTGCCTGCACTCTGAAGGAGGGGTGTTAATGTTGCAGTTTAAAAACTGTAGTGTAAAGCACCCTTCTGGCAAGACAGTGATGGAGTGAATGATGGTGAAAGTTTTTCTTTTTCGGGCCACCCTGCCTTGGTGGGAATCGGCCGGTGTGATAATAAAAAAAATAATATATATATATACATATATATACATATATATATATATATATATATATATATATATATATATATATATATATACATATATATACATATATATATATATATATATATATGCAAAATAACCACTGTGAAAGAATAGAGAAATTCCAAACGCTTTCGTGTCTACTCACATTATCAAGGAACAATTAAAGTAAGGCTTTTGGAATGTCAACTTTATTAAGTTTTTTGAAGTTGCAAAACTTAGGTCAAAACCTAGAGTGGCCGTTTTATTTTTATCTAATTTTTCATCTGATAAGTTAATTACTAAATTGTTATTAACAGCTTTGTCCAGTCAATATTTTCAATTAAAATGTTTAATTTTCTTTGTTGTTTGTTTTTGAGATTATTACAAATTCTTCTGAGTTTATTATAACAATGATACTGTCAGAATGGAAACACAGTTTGTTGGATCATTGTTATAATAAACTCAGAAGAATTTGTAATGAATTCAAAAACAAACTACAAAGTAAATTAGACATTTTAATTGAAAATAGTGACTGGACAAACCTGTTAATAACAATTTTGTAATTAACTTATCCAATGAAATTTTAGATAAAAATACAACTGCTGCTCTAGGTTTAGGCCTAAGTTTTGCAAGTTTAAAAAAACTTAATAATGTTGACATTCCAAAAGCCTTTTGTAACTTTGAAAAATTTTCTGATTTATCCTCTGATGAAATTAATATTAGTAAAGGAATGGTATACAGCTCTATGTTAAAACCAAAATATTCCCAATTGCCCTCAAAGATTCTTTAAGTCTTATGATACACTTAATAACAATAAAAATTTGCGCCTTACTAAAGCAGACAAAATAAATGCAATAGTAATTATGAAAGAAAATGATTACCAAGAAAAAATGAATAATCTTTGAAGAACTTGTTAATTATGATTTACCATTGCCAGTTCCTATCATTAAACTTATTAAACTTTGCATTGTTGATGCAAAATTTGTATTTAATGATAAGTTTTACACTCAGAAGTTTGGTATGGCAATGGGAAATCCTCTTTAACCTGTTCTTAGTAACCTATACATGGAATTTTTTGAAACAAGACTACTTAACACAATCCTCCCTAATAGAGCTAAATGGTTCAGATATGTTGATGATATTTTGTGTCTTATGCCCAAAAATGTAGATATACACCATTTCCTTGGAAAATTAAATAGCTTAGCCCATTCTATAAACTTTACTGTTGAGTTTGAAGAAAATAACTCATTGCCTTTTCTGGATGTTTTAATTATTAAGGGTAATAATGAATTAATTTACAGAAAACCTACAAATAACTGTTCCTATGTCCACTATTATTCCTCGCATCAAGATAGAGTTAAACTGTCTGTTTTCTCATCAATGTTTTTGAGAGCTTTACGAATTTGTAGTCCTGAGTTCATATATGAGGAAATATCCAAAATTTATGAAATAGCCATTGATTTAAAATACCCAAGAAACGTAATTGATAAATCTTTTAAAGTTGCTAGAAATACTTTTTACAATCCAAAAAGGGACAACCAGCCTTATTCAACTAAAAATATGTTGGTTCTCCCTTACCATGAAAACTTGGTTGATATGCCTTCTCTTCTTAAGACTTTTAATATTAAAGTTGTATTTAAAATCTTGATACAGTAAAAAAAAAAAATTGATAAAGAATTCCCCCCAAAATGCTGATGGATGTGTCTATAAGATTCCTTGTAAAATTTGCGATAAAGTTTATTACGGTCAAACTGGTAAAAATCTCGAACTAAGATTAAAACAACATAAATATAGCATTAGAACTGGACAAGATTCCAATGCTCTATTTATTCACGTGAGAGATTTTAACCATCCAATTGATTTTCAAAAAGTTGAGAAAGTAGTATCTAGCAAGTCCATGGTCGACAGGGATATAATTGAATCTTGTTTCATAAAAAGCAGTTTTGACAATAATATGAATATTTCCTTGGGGTTATATAAATTAGATCCATTTATAATTAATAGAATTTGGGAAGAATTTTATAATACACTGGACAAATAATAAATTTTAAAATTCTTAGTTCTTAGGTAGAATAGTTTGTTTGTGGGTTGTGTGAAGGACCTGTCTAGTTGGGCCAGCGGTCCTGCTGCAGTGTTCCCTTTCTTATGAGTCTCGCGTCAGGTGTTGCTTTGTTGTGGGATGTGATAGTGAGGTGTGGTCTAGACCCTTTATATGCCTTCCTTTGATGCATTACTTTTATTGTTCCTTGATAATGTGAGTAGTCACGAAAGCGCTTGGAATTTCTCTATTCTTTCACAGTGGTTGTTTTGCATATTCTGAAATCACCAGTATATATATATATATATATATATATATATATATATATATATATATATATATATATATATATATATATATATATATATATATATATATATATATATATATATATATATATATATATATATATATATATATATATATATATATATATATATATATATATATATATATATATATGCCGAATAAGGCAAGCGAAAATTTGTGTATGCAATAATTTCGCAAAAATAATTCTGAACCTAAGAAAAAATTTATATTTCATTGTGTTTGTGTTAATTATTAACTTATCTAAAATATATTTAGTTGGATTAGGCTAAATTCAATTGCGCTTGTTGAAATAAGTTTAGGCAAGTTTCCTAAGGTTCTTTTGGTACAAAATTATTAATTTTTACATTAGGATAAATGGAAAAAATGTATCTTTAAACGCACAAGAGAAAATTTTAGATAGGACTTAAATTAGTTGAAGCTAATTTGCAAGTTTTCCCTATTCGACACGGTACCTATTCGAGAGGTACCACCTCTAGATATGACTGGGGTCCCACAGTCTCAGAGACAAGAATAAATGTACTTCAGAAAAAGCTCAGGACGATACTTCCCGGAGCCGAATATTTCCTCTTACCTCCTCTTATATACTATTTGTGAATTTGATCTGAAAAAAAATACAATGAAAAAAGGGATACATTGGGAAGGAGAAGATCATACATGACATCTCAGAGCCTACAACTTAAATACTTTGTCTAGCTAGGTGTGCTAGGAATGCTGCAGGTATAATCTTTCTGGCTCTCTACACGAGTCTCTGAAAGAGGAAGTTTGTCGCTCCGGGGCCCTTGGTTTCCATAATTAGCTTTTCCCGTAATTCTTTAAAGAATTTAAGAGCACACTTGCCCCATGCTTCGAGGGTCTCCGATCTTACTGGGACGAAGTTATAGCGAAGTGGCAGCCCTCTGTATCTGATATTCTGGGTCTCTCTGAAACTGGCAACACCACTCCCTTCAGCGTCAGAGTATAAGTGGGTCTTAGCCAATGTAGAGGCACGTGTGTAGTCCCACGCAATCTGCTTACCATCTTTCCACTGGTACATGGTGATTCCATATTGATGTTTTTGGCTTCCGTCGGATTTCGGTACTTGAGGCTACCGTTGTGCTGAACAACGGGCTGTGATAAGATTTTGCTTGATGTTATTGACCTCCTCGTGTCTGGCATATTTCCTTTTCGTCATGTAACAGATAAGACAGTGTAGACCAAACTGATCAGCTGACACCATGTCGCAAATGCGCCTATGTTAGGTGAGTATGAGGCGACTAGGAGAATGGCGCGAGGGTCGAAGAAGAAGGAATTGTTGAACTTTGTTTGGTCGATTTTCTCCACGATCGGTTTGTCCCAGTGGAACTGCTTGAAACCTCTGGGAGGAGCTACTTGAAGAAAGTCAAACTGAGTGGCTACTTAGATGAGCTTTGGGTCTTGAGCTCCTACAGCACCTCTCAAGCATTGGGGACAATCTTCTCTACTAGGTAACTAGAAGCCATATACGAGGACAGAAATGCATTGCCTTGTGCACCTCTATACCTCTCAGTCGCACTGGAAATCATGCGCGATACCATTGATCTTCCAGTGACAGATCTCAGGAGTGCGTCATATTCACTTAGTGGTGAACTGCAGAAAGAGGGTGCATGCCTCAAGAAGTTAGTCTAGGCAGAGTAAGACACCTCGTGAGGAGATACTGGGCATCATGGGCATCCAGATTACTTATTCTCTCCTCCAGCCTCTTCAGGTCATTCAGTTTGTCCATGAGGCCTGATGAGCCAGAGGTGCTCCCAAGCGGGTGCTCTTGGACGGGGTGGTAGTAGAGGTGCTCCCAAGCGGGTGCTCTTGGACGGGGTGGTAGTAGAGGTGCTCCCAAGCGGGTGCTCTTGGACGGGGTGGTAGTAGAGGTGCTCCCAAGCGGGTGCTCTTGGACGGGGTGGTAGTAGAGGTGCTCCCAAGCGGGTGCTCTTGGACGGGATGGTAGTAGAGGTGCTCCCAAGCGGGTGCTCTTGGACGGGATGGTAGTAGAGGTGCTCCCAAGCGGGTGCTCTTGGACGGGGTGGTAGTAGAGGTGCTCCCAAGCGGGTGCTCTTGGACGAGGTGGTAGTAGAGGCTTCAGGAAGGATTGTTCGCACACCTTTGATCACTGTTGAGTGTTCAGGATGATTCTCAAAACTTCTTCCTGTGGCTTCACCAACAACAACACAGAATGAACAACAGCAACACGAAGTAGAGGAACAGCGGCAACTCCTACAGCAAGAACTTGAAAAATAAAAAAAAAAGAAAAACAAAAACAACGGAAAAGGAAAAACAACAGCAAAAACAAAAATAATAAAAAGAAATTAATAAAACAGCAGAAACAACAACAACAAAAATAAACCCCCCCCCAAAAAAAAACCTCCAGAAATTAAATAAAAACAACAAAACAAAATCAACAAAAACAGCAGCAGCAACAACAGCAACAAATGCAGTAAATTTTTAAACGAATCAGAGTTAATTGTCGAGAATTTCAAGAATATTCCTGTCTGGCAAGAAAAGTAAATGTATCGGTTGCTGGCAGGTGGGTGAATGTCAACATACTTCCTTTTATATATATTTTTCTTGTTGCCAAAATTCAATTTCCTCTGGTTGGACCTTGGCGAAGCTACGTTCTTAGAGAAGGAACCGTGTTGACAGTGTGTGTGGGTAGTTTGACACACACACGCATGTACGTGTGTGTGGCCTGGTGGTTAACGCTCTGGCTTCACACGGTGAGGGCCTGGGTTCGATTCCCAGCCAGAGTAGAAACATTGGACGTGTTTCTTTCCACCTGTTGTCTATGTTCCCCATCAGTAAAATGGGTACCTGGGTGTTAGTCGACTGGTGTGGGTCGCATCCTGGGACACTGACCTAAGGAGGCCTGGTCACAGACCGGGCCGCGGGGGCGTTGACCCCCGGAACTCTCTCCAGGTAAACTCTCCAGGTAACATAGACATACACACACAGGCAAACAAACACATACACCCACATACCTCATACACGCATACACACACACACACACACACACACACAACTCGAGGAGGAGGGGAGAAGCCAAACTTCAAAAGAGTGGACCTCACAAGAATGAGGTAATTCCTGTATGAAGTGCAGTGGGAAACAGAACTAGAGGGGAAGACAGGTAATGACACGATTGAACAAGTGGGTAGAAAGTGCAGTGAGGCGGAGGAGAAGTTCGTACCCATTGGCAATAGAATGAATGGGAAGACCAGAGTCCATTGTTTACCCAGAGGTGTAGAGGCCATAACCAAGTCTGAGTATGGAGAAAGTGTAGAGCGCAAAGAACTCAGAAAAATAAGGAGCCGAGTCGATGAACCAGAAACGAATATACATCCATAGAAAGTTCAGCAGCAAAACGAGAATGACATAGCATCGAAAACCAGATCTGACCCAAAGTTGTGATACAGTCACTTCAGGAGGAAAATAACACTCAAGCAACAGGTAATGAGGCTGAAAAATTAAATATGTGAAGAGTTCAGTACGAGATTTAGGGGTATTGACAGAGACCATAAGGATTCCAGCAAATGGAGTCGAAAGAGTACCTCAGCAAGTCCTGGACACACTACTCAGAACCGGGAAGGAGGTGAAGAAACTGCTATGTAAGATACCTAGAAAGCGGTGGGACCAGATAATATCTCTCCGTGGGTCATGAGGAGGCAGAGGCACTATCGGTGTCGCTAACAACAATCTTCAACAAATTTATCGAAATAGGGCAACGGCCAGAAGTATTGAAGACACAAATGAAGTACATTTTTTTTTAAGAAAGGGGACAGACAGGCAGCATAAACTACAGACATGTATAGTATATAAAGTCATGGAGTAGATTATCAGGACAAGAGTGAGGACCTGGAAAGGAATGTGCTCTTACGGTACATCCAGCAGGGCTCCAGGGATGGAAAATCCTGCTTAAAAAACCTATTGGAGTTCTACACTAAGGTAACCCAAGTAAGACAAGAGAGGGATGGGTACACTGCATCTTCTTGGACTGTAAGAAGGCTTCGACACAGTACCAGGAACTGGCAGGAATAACAGGAAAAGCACTGCAACAGATCAGGAAATACGTGACAAAAACGAAAAAACGTGTAATTGTACGTGACAATGTGTCAGAGTGGGTGTTTGTGCCACGTGGGGTTCCACAAGGGTCAGTTCAATGTCTTGTGCAGTATCTTGGATCTGTGAATGACATGACAGAAGTGATAAAGTCAGAAGTGTCTCTGCTCGCATATGACGTGAAACTAATGAGAATACAAGCAGACAAGGATTAAGAAAGACTACAAACTGATCTGGACAGACTGTAATCTGGTCCAACAAATGGCTCCTGGAGTTTAACCCCCACCAAGTGCAAAGTCATGAAGCTTGACAAAGGACAAAGAAGACCGCAGACGGTGTACAGCTCGGGGATCAAAGTCTGCAAACCTCTCTCAAGAAGTACCTAGGAGTGAGTATAATACCGAGCACATCTGAGGCGCACATCAGTCAAATAACTGCTGCTGCACATGGGCGCCTGACAAACCTAAGAATAACGTTTCAACATCTAAGGAGTCATTCATGACACTGTACATCGTGTACGTAAGGCCCATACTGGAGTACGCAGCACCACAGTAGAACCCACACCTGGTCAAACATGTCAAGACATTAGAGAAAGTGCCAAGGTTTGCAATAAAACTGGTTTAAAGGGTATGTAACTAGTGTGAAGGCTCTGGAACTAGTGTAATGGGTCTGGAACTAGTCCAAAGGGTGTGAAACTAGTATAACTAGTGTAAGGGGGGTCTGGAACTACTGTAAGCTGTTTGGAATTAGTGTAAAGGGTCTGGAACTAGTGTAATGGGTCTGGAGCTAATGTAAGGGGTCTGGAACTACTGTAATCTGTCTGGAACTAGTGTAAAGGGTCTGGAGCTAGTGTAGTGTGTTTGGAACTAGTGTAAAAGTCTGGAACTAGTGTAATGGGTCTGGAACTTGTGTAAGGGGTCTGGAACTAGTGTAAGGGGGGGTTTAGAACTACTGTAAGCTGTCTGGAACTAGTGTAATGGGTCTGGAACTAGTCCAAAGGGTGTGAAACTAGTATTATGGGTCTGGAGATAATGTAAGGGGTCTGCAACTACTGTAAGCCAGCCGGAACTAGTGTAAAGGATCTGGAACTAGTGTAAGAGGTCCGGAACAAGTGTATCAATTCTGGTATTAGTGTAAGGGGTCTGGAACTGTAAGGGGCCTGGAGCTAGTGTAAGGGGTCTGGTACTAGTGTAAGGGGTCTGGTACTAGTGTAAGGGGTCTGGTACTAGTGTAAGGGGTCTGGTACTAGTATAAGGGGTCTGATACTAGTGTAAGGGGTCTGATACTAGTGTAAGGGGTCTGATACTAGTGTAAGGGGTCTGGAACTAAACATACCTTCAGAAACAACATGGAACAGAGAGAGAGAGAGAGAGAGAGAGAGAGAGAGAGAGAGAGAGATTACATGTGAGAGATAGCAGATATTACGCATTGGATTGGTGAACACTGTATAAAAAAAAATCTGTTCCATTAATTATGTCACTTCCCGAGATTTGTTCCGAAACCAGACTTGTATTAGTCGTGAAGAGTAGCCAGGACAGTAGCAGAAAAGGTGTTTGTGAGTCAGTGTTTATATTTCCATTGTGTCCGTATTCTGTACCATTTATTTCCAGAATCAGAACCCCTGCCGATAGCACCTAGAGTTTCCCAAGGTAGTATTCTGGGTCCCTTATTATTTCTGTGTGAACATCAAAACGGTATACAATACCGACAGGTTGATAGGTTAGACACAATAGATATGTGTCTTACCTACCAACCTGTCGGTATTGTATACCATTTTGATGTTCATCTTGTCAGACACTGCAACACATGGCCTCTTGGTACAGAAAACACCTTGGACAACTTTTTCAAGTGAGAATTGTTGGATTTGAGAGGGACCTGACCTCTCAGTGGCTACATACTCACTACTACTACTACTATGCACCTCTCCTTCCGACAGTATTTAAGTCTCCGCACTGTCGCTTGATCTTCAGATAGTTCCTGACTATGGAACTGAACTTCTCCAGGCTGAGGGACTGACAACCTCAAAATTCTATGACTTCAAGGGTGATGGACTGATTACATCGTCTTCACATCTCTGCTGTTCCTGCCTACTTTCTGTATTCGACTGAGGAAGCCTACTGTGTAGGCGAAACGTTTCGGAATAAAGTTGCCTAACTGTTGCCTGTGTGTCTTACCTACCTATTTGTGCTTGGGGATCAACTGCAGCAGCACACCTAAAGCCAATAATAACCCAACAAAAAGCCACAGTAAGAATAATAGCTAAATCCCATCCATGGCAACACCCCCCCCCCACTCTTCATAGATCTAAACTTACTCCCTGTTCAGAACATTCACACTTACTACTGTGCAATCTATATCTACAGGACCTTAAATTCCAATATTAACCTTGACCTAAAACGTTTTCGTTATAGTTGTGACAGGATCCACAGGCATAACACCAGACACAAACATCTCTATGACATTCCCCGTGTCCTACTAAACCTTTACAAAAATTCAATGTGTGTCAAAGGGCCTAAAATCTGGAACACCCTATCTGAAAACTCTAGAACTGCAGACACATTCATCACTTTCAAAACTACAGTTAGAAAACATCTTATCTCCCTGATATACCCAGTCAACTAACTACATAAAAACCACCTGGTGGTTCACAATTACACTCACTCACCCATTGACTATAAACACAGAAATACGAATCTTAATCTTAAAATAATGAATCCTAACTAGTCATAAGTTTGCCTATGATACCCCAATACAGACAATTTGTAATGTGCCAAAACAAAAGCATTCACATTGCTAAACTCACAAACTATAATGTAGTCGCTTAGCCTTAATACCATAATCTGTAATAATATAAGTTAAGAATTAATCTAAGTCTGCCCGAAATGCCTAGCCATGCTAGGTGTCCTAGTGGCCCCCTCTGTAATTAGTATTTTATAACATGTAAACCACACAATATTCAAAATCTGTAAACCCCACATTGTAATCCTTATAGAGAATAAACTTGATTGATATATTCCATTTATTAATATCCATCTTCCACTTATACACTTCGATCAGGTCTCCCTGATTCCAGGTTCGAATCCTGGCAAGGTCGCCACGTGTGAAGGCTTCGGTCAAACAGTAAATCACTCGACTCACAGCTCCCAACACTACTGTAAGTACACGCCTGATCATATTTTAGTGGACTTATTGGTTGAAAGCTTCACTTTTGACCAATAATTAACTTAGTCCTTTCAGTCTTCATAGGTTAAAATGTTTTAATAATCACCACATCTTTTAGGTATTGTACTTATCATGGAGAGTGATTTCTTAAGCAGTGGGTAATCTGTCTCTCTTTACAGCTTGAAAGGACAGAGAGGGTCACCTGCTAATCAACGAGTAGAATTGAAGGAGACGGACTAACTTCCTGAGACGTCCCATGATATATATACTTACCTGTGCACCTGTATGAAGTTGCAGGAGGTAACCCCTCATAATTGCAGCGGTAAAGAACATGCTTTCCTGTCATCGGGATAGATTATTCACTGTTATACTGTGAAAAACTAGCTGGTGGTTTGTCACCAACACCTGCGACCCCCCCATCAGCAATGGCTACGATTTCAACAACAGTGTCACCAACACCAGACACCCAAGTTTTAAATTAGCGTTGAATTCAGATATCTTTTATATTTTTCATTTTTCATTTTCTTTAAGGTAGGATCAATATTTCATATTTAAGTGTTTTATATTTTATATTTTCTATATAATAAAGTGTTTATGTTTGTCAGTTTTTGTTCTTTTTCTATTCATTAATTTTCCTGAGGAGGAGCCAGCCTGGGTAATACTGTCTGAAGTTGTTACAGGGCTGAGTAAGTCTTCACAGTCTAACAAGTGAATGTAACTTAAGAGTCTTCAATCTTTCTTCATAAGGAAGATTTCTAATGCTATGTATTAATTTAGTCATCCTACGCTGAATGTTTTCTAACGAATTTATGTCCATTCTGTAATACGGAGACCAGAATTGAGCTGCATAATCTAGGTGAGGCCTTACTAATGCTGTATAAAGCTGCAGTATGACCTATGGACTTCTGTTGCTTACACTTCTTGATATAAATCCCAGTAATCTATTTGCCTTATTACGTACGCTTAGGCATTGCTGTCTTGGTTTAAGGTTGCTGCTTACCATAACCCCCAAGTCCTTTTCGCAATCTGTATGGCTAAGTTCTACATTATTAAGATGGTAGGTGGTAGGGTTATGGGCACTCCCGAGCTTCAGAACCTTGCATTTATCTACATTGAACTGCATCTGCCACTTTTCTGACCACGAATTGAGTTTGTCTAAATCCTCCTGAAGTTGTGAGACATCAATGTCTGAATAGATTATCCTTTCTTCGTGTCATTAGCAAATTTGCATATGTCACTAGTAATTCCCTCATCAAGGTCGTTTATATATATTATAAACAACAACGGGCCTAAAACTGATCCCTGCGGAATGCCACTTGTTACAGATCCCCACTCAGATTTAACCCCATTTATGCACACTCTCTGCTTCCTATTAGTGAGCCATGACTCACTTTTCCCTCAATGCCATGAGCTGCCACTTTCTTCAACAGTCTCTGATGAGGTACTATATCAAAAGCCTTACTAAAATCTAAATAAATATCGAATTCTTTATCATGATCAACGGCCTCAAAAGCTTTGCTGAAGAAGGTTAATAAATTAGTTAGGCAGGAACGGCCCCTCGTGAATCCATGATGAGTATCATTAATCAAGCTGTGCTTATCCAGATGGGATCTTATATTATCAGCTAAAATTGACTCTAGTAATTTACCTACAACTGAGGTCAGGCTTATTGGGAGGTAATTTGACGGTAACGACTTGTCCCCTGCTTTAAAAATAGAAATTACATTAGCCATCTTCCACATATCAGACACTACACCTGTTTGAAGAGAAATATTAAAAATACTAGTCAGTGCTTCACAAAGTTCCGTTTTACACTCCTTAAGAACCCTTGAAAAAAGTTCATCAGGGCCCGGGGATTTATTTTGCTTTAACCGGTCTATCTGTTTGATAACCATTTCGGTAGTGACTGTGATATTACATAATTTATCATCATCAGGCCCACTATAAAAATTAATTACTGGGATATTGTTAGTCTTCCTGAGTGAAAACCGAGAGAAAATAATTATTAAGAATAGAGCACATTTCATTCTCCTTGTCAGTTATTTTTAAGTGGACCTATCTTATCTCTAACTTTTGTTCTATAAATCTGGAAAAAACTTTGTGTTAGTTTTTGAATCCCTAACAACTTTAATTTCATAGTTCCGTTTAGCTTTTCTTATCCCCTTTTTAACGTCCCTCTTAATGTCAATATACTGATTCATAAGATGACCCTCACCTCTTTTGATATATATATATATATATATATATATATATATATATATATATATATATATATATATATATATATATATATATATATATATATATATATATATATATATATATATATATATATATAAATGCCTTTCTTCTGCCCTAAAAGATATTTGAGCCTTTTATTCATCCATTTTGGGTCATTTCTATTCGACATAATATATTTATACAGGATAAATGTTCTTTGGGCAGCATGTATAGTGTTCAGAAAACTGTCATATTGATAGCTCTCTTCGTTACCCCAGTCAACAGATGACAAATGTTCTCTAAGCCCATTGTAATCTGCTAAGCGAAAATCTGGGACCATTACTGAATTATCCCTACTGTCATACTTCCATTCAATGCTAAAGGTAATTGATTTATGATCACTTGTGCCGAGTTCCTATGTAATTTGTAAATTATTAACAAGGGTTTCCTTGTTTGCCAGAACCAAGTCAAGCAGGTTATTTCCCATTGTAGGTTCTGTCACAAACTGCTTCAAAAAACAATCCTGAACTACTTCTAAGAAATCGTTAGATCTAAATTCCCAGTCATGAAATTCCAATCAATATGACTAAAGTTAAAGTCCTCTAGAATTACTACATTATCGTGCCTCGCGGCCTTAACAATTTCCTCCCACAATAATTTCTCTTGGTCCCTATCTAAGTTTGGGGGACGGTATATCACTCCTAAAATAAATTTTTCATGCCCCTCTGAAAATTCTATCCAAACAGACTCTGTATGTGTTACTTCAGACTTAATACCCGTTTTTATGCAACAGTTCAAGCGATCTCGGACATACAATGCCACCCCACCTCCCTTTTCGACACTTCTATCTACTTGGAACAATTTAAAACCCTGAATGTGACATTCTGCAGGCATGTCCCGACTTTTTGAATTAAACCACGTCTCAGTTATGGCAAATACATCAATGTTACCTGCACTAGCAACTAATCTCAACTCATCGATCTTATTCCTAGCACTATGGCTATTAGCATAATATACATTGAATGACCCTTCTTTCTCTTTACCCTTCCTGCTCATTCCTGTTTTTCTACTAAGCCTATTATTGTCCTTGTCACCTAATGCCGCTGGCTTTCCAATGTCCACCTCGTCGTGCTGATTACTAGTTCCCCTAGAACTCATAATATTACTACTCTTGGACTTCACTGTTATCCCGCAAAAACCCATACCACTAACTATTCCTAGTTTAAAGTACTAACAGCTCCCTCCACTGCAGTTGCCAGTGCCCCCACCCCAGACCTAGATAAGTGTACCCCATCCCTGGCATATGTGTCATTTCTGCCATAGAAGAGGTCCCAGTTGTCAATGAATGTTACCACATTTTCCTTACAGTATTTGTCCAGCCAGCAATTGACACCAATTGCCCTGGACAACCATTCATTTCCAACTCCTCTCCTTAGAAAATACCACATATGACAGGGTTCCCACCCTTCTTCCTAATTATTTCTATTGCTGACCTATATCTGCTAATCAGATCCTCACTCCTACATCTGCCAACGTCATTGCCTCCCGCACTGAGGTAGATAATAGGATTGTTCCCATTACCATTCATGATGTCGTCCCGATGGTTAACAATATCCCCCATCCCAGCCCCAGGAAAACATACCCTCTGCCTCCTCTTCCTGTCCCTAAGACAAAAGGCCCTATCCATAAACTTAACCTGACTGTCTGCAACTAAAACAGTGCTCTTACCTTCACTTGTGGAATTCGTCGTGACGTTCTCGATGGTCTTCGTTGGGGTTTCTAGGGATGTTTCACTCACGTCTGCCAATGCTTCTTTGGTGCTTGTTGTGACGTTTCCAGTAGACAACCCACATTCGTCAGGTAGCTCTGAAAATGGGTTGGAAGTTTCCACAGCAGTCTTCTGGTTCTTCGTTGTTTCTGCCTCTCCAACAGTCTTCTTGATCCTCAGCTTGGTTCCATGTTGTGCAGCCACTGACCAGGTTTCTCTCTTAACCTGAGGACTCGCAACAGGATTACTACAAATCCTCTAGTTCTCCTCCGTTAATCGCCGTATCTCCAGCTTAGCAACCCTAAGTTCCTCTTTCAGCTGCTGGTAGAGTTGCTCAAGAGAGGGCATCCTAGTTCAGATTCACAGAGAGCACACAAACAAGTCTTCAAAGAGCTAAGTTCTTATGTTCTAGCAGCTAAAAGAGGAGCTTAGGGTCGCTAAGTTTGAGATACGGCGATTGACAGAGGAAAACAAGAGGATTCGAAGTAATCCTCCTGTTGTGAGTCCTCAGGTCAAGAAAGGAACCTGGTCAGTGGCCTGCCAACATGGAACAAAGCTGAAAATCAAGAAGACTGTTGAAGTGGCGGAAACACCAAAGATCCAGAAGACTGCTGTGGAGACTTCCAGCCCATTTTCAGTGCTACCCGACGAATGTGTGTTGTCTACTGGAAACGTCGAAATGAGTACCAAGGAATCACTGGCAGAGGAGGGTGAGTCGACATCCCTTGAAACCCTAACGAAGACCATCGAAAACGTTACTACGAACTCCACCAGTGAAGGTAGGAACATTTTTTAGTTGGGGACAGTCAAGTGAAATTTATGGATAGCGCATTTTGTCTTAGGTACAGGAAGAGGAGGCAGAGGGTATGCTTTCCTGGGGCTGGGATGAGGGATATTATTAGCTATCTGGACGATATCATGAAGGGTAATGGGAGCAATCCTATTATCTGCCTCAGTGCGGGAGGCAATGATGTTGGCAGACGTAGGAGTGAAGACCTGATTAGCAGGTATAGGACAGCAATAGAGATAATTAGGAAAAAGGGTGAGAACCCTATGATATGTGGCATTTTGCCCAGGAGAGGAGATGGAAATGAATGGCTGTCCAGGGCAATTGATGTCAACTGCTGGCTGGACAAACACTAAGGAAAATGCAGTAACATTCATAGACAACTGGGACCTCTTCTATTGCAGAAATGACACGTATGCCAGGGATGGGGTTCACTTATCTAGGTTTGGGGTGGGAGCACTGGCCAACGCAGTAGAGGGAGCTGTTAGGTCTTTATACTAGAAATAGTGGAATGGGTTTTCGTGGAAAATCAATGTATTTTGAGCGATAGTGTATTCTGTAGCTATAGCGCGAGTATTAAGGAAATGTATTCTGTAGCAATAGTGTGAGTTTTAAGGAAACCAGTTATAGGCAGAGTGAGGAAGAGTTATTGGTGAACATAAGAAAGCCAATGTCACTAGGTGATAAGGAGAATAACAGGCATAATGGAGGAACAGAAATCACCAAGAAGAAAAAAGAGAAGGGAGGGTTTTTGAAAATATATTACACTAATAGTCGTAGTGAGAGAAAAAAGATGGACGAATTGAGATTAGTTGCTAGTGCGGGTAACGTTGATATTTTTGCCATAACTGAGACGTGGTTTAATATGAAAAATAGGGACATGCCTGCTGAAAGTCACATTCAGGGTTTTAAATTGTTCCAAGTAGACAGAATTATTGGGAAGAGGGGCGGGGTGGCACTTTACGTCCGTGATCGTTTAAATTGTTGCATAAAAACGGATATAGAGTCTGAAACATATACCGAGTCTGTTTGGGTAGAATTTACAGAGGGACATGAAAAATTGATATACCGTCCCCCAAACTTGGATAGAGACCAAGGAAGACTACTCTGGAAGGAAATTGTTAAGGCCACAAGGCACGATAACGTTGTAATTCTAGGGGACTTTAACTTTAGTAATATTGATTAGAATTTTCTAACTGGGAATTTAGAATCTAACGACTTTTTAGAAGTAATTCAGGACTGTTTGTTGAAGCAGCTTGTGACAGAACCTACAAGGGGAAATAACCTGCTTGACTTAGTACTGGCAAACAATGAATCCCTTATAATAAAGTTGGTAGAATTACCGACAATATGTAAAGTAAAAGGACACAAGTGCAACTAATGTGACATTTATTGTGGCAACGTTTCGCTCTCCAGGAGCTTTATCAAGCTTGATAAAGCTCCTGGAGAGCGAAACGTTACCACAATAAATGTCACATTAGTTGCACTTGTGTCCTTTTAATGAATCCCTTGTTAATTTAGAAATTCCAGAGGAACTCGATGCTAGCGACCACAGATCAATTACATTTAGCATTGAATGGAAGTACGATAGTAGGGATAACTCAGTAACAGTCCCAGATTTTCGCTTAGCAGATTACGATGGGCTTAGAGAACACTTATCATCTGTTGACTGGGGTAACGAAGAGAGCTATCAATATGACAGTTTTCTGAACACTATACTTGCTGCTCAAAGAACGTTTATCCCATATAAAGAAATTAGATCAAATAGAAATGACCCAAAATGGATGAATAATAGGCTGAAATATCTACTAGGGCATAAGAAAGGAATTTATAGGCGTATCAGAAGAGGTGAGGGTCATCTTATGAATCAGTATATTGACATTAAGAGGGACGTTAAAAAGGGGATAAGAAAAGCTAAACGGGACTGTGAAATTAAAGTTGCTAGGGATTCGAAAACTAGCCCAAAAAGTTTTTTCCAGGTTTATAGAACAAAAGTTAGAGATAAGATAGGTCCCCTTAAAAATAACTATGGGCATCTCACTGGCATGCAGAATAAGAACACTTGAGTTTCACTCCAGAGCATCACACTGACCTTCGTGAACTTCATGAAGAAGAACACTTGAGCTCCACTCCAGAGCATCACACTGACCTTCGTGAACTTCATGCAGAACACTTGAGCTCCACTCCAGAGCATCACACTGACCTTCGTGAACTTCATGCAGAAGAACACTTGAGCTCCACTCCAGAGCATCACACTGACCTTCGTGAACTTCATTCAGAAGAACATTTGAGCTCCACTCCAGAGCATCACACTGACCTTCGTGAACTTCATGCAGAATAAGTAAGTAAGTAAGTAAGTAAGTAAGTAAGTAAGTTTATTCAGGTAAACACAAATACAGTTACATAGAATTATCATACATAGCAGCATATGTGTAGGGAACCTAGGATAACCCAAAAAAGTCAGACAGAGTGACTTATTTCCATTGGGGTCCTTTTACCTTATTATTATAGTATAAAGGTTATAATATTTTCTTATTATTC
>NW_027198528.1:0-43140 GCF_038502225.1 Cherax quadricarinatus | reverse complement strand
TCTGAGTAACTATGGGCTTCCTGCATGCACAACTAAATGTCACCCATCTCTGTACAAGCATTGTATCATGTGAAAACAATATATGTATGTATTACTATTATTATTATTATTATTATTATTACTTAGTGTCTGGGAACCAAACCTCATCAATCACTGTGCTGATTAACCCACTCAAGTCCATGTATATGGCAATGTATACACACCACACACAACAAAGTATATAAACTACAGATCCTCTCCAACTTTTGACCTGTGCAATTTACGTCCATCCGCACATATGACCGAAAAACACCATAAATTAGAAAAATAAAAAAATTTAAGTATGTAAATATAAAAATTACCCTTGGTTATACTAAGAAGGTAAAATACAATGTTGAAATAAAGAGTAACTATAAATTTGATAGGCCTAGCCAAGACTACATTTCATACAACAGTTTTATTTGTGAAGCCTACAAATGTAAGAAAGGAACATCAGTTTGTGAGTAATGAAACTTAAGATAATAAAGCAGGTTGGTAAAGACAAGATAATCCTGAGAGAAATTTATTAGATTAACCCCTTGAGGGTCCATCCCGTTTTCTACGGCTTTGAAGCCAAGGTCCAAGCCGTAGAACTCCGCCATAATTCTAGCAGCTTCAAATTTAGCGCGAGAAGGCTGGTAGGCCTACATCTAAGAGAATGGGTGTGTGTGGTCGGTGTGCGGAGTAAACAAAAAATTGGGGCACCTGCACTGCATTGTGAGAATGCCATCTCAATACACTTTGTTCATCATGCTTCGTGGCTTCAGGAGGCCTGGTCACAGACCGGGCCGCGGGGGCGTTGACCCCCGAAACTCTCTCCAGGTAAACTCCCAGGCGAATTGGGACTCTCCTCTTCCCAAGTGATAGTTCTAACACTGACGGAAGTGGATCTGAAGAGGAATTCTATGGTTTTGAACAATTTGTGACCGAAAGCAATGCTCAAGATATCAAAAATAGTGCCGAAAATCCTGACGACCCTCAACCTTCCATCTCTGGTGCTGGTGCATCTGAACCTTCCATCTCTGGTGCTGGTGCATCTCAACCTTCCATCTCTGGTGCTGGTGCATCTCAACCTTCCATCTCTGGTGCTGGTGCATCTCAACCTTCCATCTCTGGTGCTGGTGCATCTCAACCTTCCATCTCTGGTGCTGGTGCATCTCAACCTTCCATCTCTGGTGCTGGTGCATCTCAACCTTCCATCTCTGGTGCTGGTGCATCTCAGTCACATTCAGTTGTACCTCATCGCAAGAGAAAATTAATATTTTCAAATGGCCATGCCTCGTATTTAAGTAATGGTGATGAGTGCTGTGGACTTTGATTTTACTGCTCCTGATGAACATTCGAGAAACAATAGTGAGGACTTATATTCACCAGTGAAACAGTATTTTATATGAAGCCACATGTGCTTTGAAAGTTTCCAGACATAACTGGTAGACGTGGAGCTCACAGAGGATGTAAACAGAGTGGCGCTCGGACGCCGTAAAAGAGAATCAGGAAGCCGTGTAAATGAATTTTTGGTTGTAATTTGAAATGCTCAGATTAGTGAATCTCTTTAAAGTGAAGCACCATAAAATAGGTCCCTCCTATATTCTTACATATTATGATTATCGTTATGAATAAATTAATATATATACAGGCGCTTCTCGACTTACGATAGTTCGTCTTATGATATTTCAACTTTACGATGGTGCGGCAGCAATTACTTTGGAGATGGAACTTAAAATAATTACCCATCATAAAGGTGGCAAATTCCTACCTTATATTCATTTACTTACTTTCTAATATTGGTATTAGTTACAATAATTATTTGTTGATTTACTTATTCAGTGACAATAGTTATTTATTCAACATTTCACATTCGACTTACTTTATTTTCAACTTGTGACGGGTTCGTCAGTATGTAACCCCATAGTAAGTTGAGAAACACCTCTCTCAGAGAGAGAGAGAGAGAGAGAGAGAGAACAGAGAGGAGAGAGAGAACAGAGAGGAGAGAGAGACAGGAGAGAGAGAGAGGAGAGAGAGAGAGGAGAGAGAGACAGGAGAGAGAGACAGGAGAGGGAGAGACAGGAGAGAGGAAAGAGAGACAAGAGAGGAGAGGAGAGAGAGACAGGAGGAGAGAGAAAGCAGAGAGAGGAGAAAGAGAGAGGAGAGGAGAGAGAGAGAGAGAGAGAGAGAGAGAGAGAGAGAGAGAGAGAGAGAGAGAGAGAGAGAGAGAGAGAGAGAGAGAGAGACAGAGAGAGACAGAGAGAGCGTGAAACAAGCTTTTATGCCACAAGACGGGCAGAAAGCAGCAACTTCACTCTGGCTGTAACCTTCCCCAGAACATCACTCCATCTGAGATCATACATACCCAGGATGACTCGAGTATGGAACACATTCGTACAGCATAATGATGTCAACGAGATAACGTCAGTTGATCAAATGAAAATGCTGGCCCACAGATGGCTCCAACTTCATCCTGTTCCCTACTTGTATGTCTCATAACAATAAAAATGCTTTCAAATGAGCTGATGTAGGTAACAGCTCTTAGCTTGCCAATAAAGTTAGGAATCCTTAACCTGTAAATAGCTTGTCAATAAAGCTAGGGATCCTTAACCTTGTCAAACCCTGTGTAAAAAAAGACAGAGAGAGAGGAGAGAGAGACAGGAGAGACAGAGAGACAGATACAGGAGAGAGGAGAGAGAGACAGGAGAGAGAGAGAGGAGAGAGAGAAACAGAGAGGAGAAAGAGACAGAAAGAGAGAGAGAAAGAGTGTGTGTCAGTATGTACGTACATACAAACATGGTAAGACACATAGGCAACAGTTAGGCAACTTTAATCCGAAACGTTTCGCCTACACAGTAGGCTTCTTCAGTCGAATACAGAAAGTAGACAGGAACAGTAGAGATGTGAAGACGATGTAATCAGTCCATCACCCTTGAAGTCGTAGAATTTTGAGGTTGTCAAAATTCCGAGACGCCTCAGTCCACCCAACCACCGACGCTTCAAACAAGTGGCGCAACAGACCTCCAGCAGCAACAACCTAGTTGACCAAGCAAGCACCAGACGAACCTGTGACCAAACTGGGATCGAACCCCCGATAATTTACCCAGCCTCATCGAACACTTAAGGAAATTTCTAGATGCCTATGTCCACTAAACCACCAGGTTATAGGCCTAAGCCTATAATCATCAGGCATAAGCAACATTATATAATAAAATGTTAATTATCATAGGCCTAAGCCTATAATTAGGTACGATATGCAATAGTAAATAAAGGCAGATTATAGGCCTAAGCCAATAATAATCGGGCATAAGCAACATTATATGTTAATTATCATAGGCCTATAATCGTTACATTATAAATAAATTATATAATAAATAGGGGTAAATATAATTGTCTGTAAGTTAACATTAAGATGTTAAATAAGAGTTAACATTGGTTGTTGTGACTTATCTTACCTTGTGAGGTGAAGCTCCACACATATAACAATCTCTCTCAACATTAACACAACAAAAACACAACAAAAACACACAAAAACAAAGGAAATTTGCAGAAATTATCACCATGAATCATCTTGTGTTTACGTTTATCAGAACCTCTGTCCCGATCCTCTACTTGGCCACGACTTCGACAATATTTACCATTATTTTGTTATTATTTACTTCATAAACGACACGTTATAGGTCATTATATATGCACAATAAATGAGTTATTAAGAATAAATTTAGTACTCTGATGCATAAAGGTATTAAATATGTAAAAATAATTCATACGAATCCATGAAGCATTCGGAAAAAACTTGACCATTTTCTTTAATTCTTTCCATTTTTAATGGGAAACTTTACAAAATTAATTTTTTTTTTTTAATTTATAGGTTATGATTTATTATTTTACATCAACTCAGTTAACATCCATAACAGTCAATTAAAACTCGGGTATCTACAGTCTTTTTCATTACTGAGGGACTGATACCTTCTTCTCTCTGTATTTAAAACGTATGCATCGAGACTGAGGGACTAATTTTCTCATAATAAACAAGCAACTTCTTTCTGTAAAGTTTACTACACGATATAATTGACATTTAAGATAGGATTTCGTTCGGATTTTTAACCATGGAGGGTTAGCCAGCCAGGATAACCCAAGAAAGTGGGTCATCGACGACTGTCTTATTTCCATTGTGGTCCTCAATCTTGTCCCCCAGGATGTGACCCACACCAGTCCACTAACACCCAGGATGTGACCCACACCAGTCCACTAACACCCAGGATGTGACCCACACCAGTCCACTAACACCCAGGATGTGACCCACACCAGTCCACTAACACCCAGGATGTGACCCACACCAGTCCACTAACACCCAGGATGTGACCCACACCAGTCCACTAACACCCAGGATGTGATCCACACCAGTCCACTAACACCCAGGATGTGACCCACACCAGTCCACTAACACCCAGGATGTGACCCACACCAGTCCACTAACACCCAGGATGCCACCCACACCAGTCCACTAACACCCAGGATGTGACCCACACCAATCCACTAACTCCCAGGATGTGACCCACACCAGTCCACTAACACCCAGGATGTGACCCACACCAATCCACTAACTCCCAGGATGTGACCCACACCAGTCCACTAACACCCAGGATGTGACCCACACCAGTCCACTAACACCCAGGATGTGACCCACACCAGTCCACTAACACCCAGGATGTGACCCACACCAATCCACTAACTCCCAGGATGTGGCCCACACCAGTCCTTTAACACCCAGGATGTGACCCACACCAGTCCACTAACACCCAGGATGTGACCCACACCAGTCCACTAACACCCAGGATGTGACCCACACCAGTCCACTAACATCCAGGTACCTACTTGCTGCAATGAAATCGAAAGAAACCCAAAGTATTTCTTCTCCTATGCCAAATCAAAGTCGAGAACAACGTCCAGTATTGGCCCCTTTCTTAAACAAGATGGGTCCTACACAGATGACAGCAAGGAAATGAGTGAGCTACTCAAGTCCCAATATGACTCAGTTTTCAGCAAGCCGCTAACCAGACTGAGAGTCGAAGATCAAAATGAAATTTTTATGAGCCACAAAATTTGATTAACACAAGCCTATCCGATGTTATCCTGACGCCAAATGACTTCGAACAGGCGATAAATGACATGCCCATGCACTCTGCCCCAGGGCCAGACTCATGGAACTCTGTGTTCATCAAGAACTGCAAGAAGCCCCTATCACGAGCCTTTTCCATCCTATGGAGAGGGAGCATGGACACGGGGGTCGTCCCACAGTTACTAAAAACAACAGACATAGCCCCACTCCACAAAGGGGGCAGTAAAGCAACAGCAAAGAACTACAGACCAATAGCACTAACATCCCATATCATAAAAATCTTTGAAAGGGTCCTAAGAAGCAAGATCACCACCCATCTAGAAACCCATCAGTTACACAACCCAGAGCAACATGGGTTTAGAACAGGTCACTCCTGTCTGTCTCAACTATTGGATCACTACGACAAGGTCCTAAATGCACTAGAAGACAAAAAGAATGCAGATGTAATATATACAGACTTTGCAAAAGCCTTCGACAAGTGTGACCATGGCGTAATAGCGCACAAAATGCGCGCTAAAGGAATAACAGGAAAAGTCGGTCGATGGATCTATAATTTCCTCACTAACAGAACACAGAGAGTAGTCGTCAACAGAGTAAGTCCGAGGCAGCTACGGTGAAAAGCTCTGTTCCACAAGGCACAGTACTAGCTCCCATCTTGTTCCTCATCCTCATATCCGACATAGACAAGGATGTCAGCCACAGCACCGTGTCTTCCTTTGCAGATGACACCCGAATCTGCATGACAGTGTCTTCCATTGCAGACACTGCAAGGCTCCAGGCGGACATCAACCAAATCTTTCAGTGGGCTGCAGAAAACAATATGAAGTTCAACAATGAGAAATTTCAATTACTCAGATATGGTAAACATGAGGAAATTAAATCTTCATCAGAGTACAAAACAAATTCTGGCCACAAAATAGAGCGAAACACCAACGTCAAAGACCTGGGAGTGATTATGTCGGAGGATCTCACCTTCAAGGACCATAACATTGTATCAATCGCATCTGCTAGAAAAATGACAGGATGGATAATGAGAACCTTCAGAACTAGGGAGGCCAAGCCCATGATGACACTCTTCAGGTCACTTGTTCTATCTAGGCTGGAATATTGCTGCACACTAACAGCACCTTTCAAGGCAGGTGAAATTGCCGACCTAGAAAATGTACAGAGAACTTTCACGGCGCGCATAACGGAGATAAAACACCTCAATTACTGGGAGCGCTTGAGGTTCCTAAACCCGTATTCCCTGGAATGCAGGAGGGAGAGATACATGATTATATACACCTGGAAAATCCTAGAGGGACTAGTACCGAACTTGAACACGAAAATCACTCACTACGAAAGCAAAAGACTTGGCAGACGATGCAACATCCCCCCAATGAAAAGCAGGGGTGTCACTAGCACGTTAAGAGACCATACAATAAGTGTCAGGGGCCCGAGACTGTTCAACTGCCTCCCAGCATACATAAGGGGGATTACCAACAGATCCCTGGCAGTCTTCAAGCTGGCACTGGACAAGCACCTAAAGTCGGTTCCTGACCAGCCGGGGTGTGGCTCGTACGTTGGTTTGCGTGCAGCCAGCAGCAACAGCCTGGTTGATCAGGCTCTGATCCACCAGGAGGCCTGGTCACAGACCGGGTAGCAGGGGCGTTGACCCCTGAAACCCTCTCCAGGCATACTCCAGGTATTACCTGGAGTTTACCTGGAGAGAGTTCCGGGGGTCAACGCCCCCGCGGCCCGGTCTGTGACCAGGCCTCCTGGTGGATCAGAGCCTGATCAACCAGGCTGTTGCTGCTGGCTGCACGCAAACCAACGTATGGGAAACTTGAGGAAATAAAAACTGTACAGAGTTAGTTTTTTTAGTTTAATATGTTTATTATGCACCCCATATGTTGGTTTGCGTGCAGCCAGCAGCAACAGCCTGGTTGATCAGGCTCTGATCCACCAGGAGGCCTGGTCTCAGACCGGGCCGCGGGGGCGTTGACCCCCGGAACTCTCTCCAGGTAAACTCCATACCCATCCTGTGGGCGGTAGTCACCCCATACCCATCCTGTGGGCGGTAGTCACCACATACCCATCCTGTGGGCGGTAGTCACCCCATACCCATCCTGTGGGTGGTAGTCAAAAGATTACAGAGGTACATAATTGGTCCAGGGACTGGACCCCAAAGTTATGATAGCTGAGCAAGTTACAGAGGTAATGAATACAAAAATTCTAACCACACAATAGAGTGAGAAACTAATGTGGGAGTGATGTCAGATAATCTCACTTTCAAAGATCCTAACTAAGTCTCTACTATATCTGCTAGGAAATTTATATGGCAGATAATGAGAACCTTCAAAACTAGGGATGCCAAACCAATAATTATTCTCTTCAAATTGCTTCTCTACAGGCTGGGATATTAGGAGTGTCTAGAGGTAAATACACACAGATCTAAATGGATTGTGAAAACGTGCAATTGCATTAAGTTTTATAACCTGCATGAACTGTATCACTGTAGGCAACAAGAGCATTTCACCCCTCCATGGAAGATGTGTTCATTTAATATCACATACCTACAAGTCCCTCCCAAGAAGCTCATTGCTAGTAATCCCTTCCTTAAATCTCTTGTTAGAGCAACTGCTCAAGAAGAAATTTTTCGCCTAGCTGGTAGTAACAAGTTATCACAAGTTATATACACTGAAGGATCTAAACAGGAGTCTTCTGGCAGGGCTGCATCTGCTCTTGTTGCCACCTCCCTAGTTAAGAACCATAATAAATTTGTGGAGTTAGGCATAAGAATTAACAACTGGGCGTCTACACTGCAAACTGAATTGTTTGCAATCCTAATGGCGCTAAAGCTAACCTATGACACTGAGCTTGACTCTATCATTATTACTGATTCTATGTCATCATTGAAGGCTCTTGGCTCATATAATGACTCCAACAACATGCTCATTGGGGAAGCCAGGTATAGATACTCAAAAATTAGGGACAAAGGAATTAATGTACAATTGCTATGGATCCCATCACACATTGGATTACTCCTTCATGATAAAGTTGACATGTTAGCCAAGAAGAGTACCCAGAAGGAGAACGTAGAATATAACTTTGGTATAACTGTGTCTAGCATTAGGAATAATATTAGGAGAGAAGTAAATAATGAAAATGATTGTTATAGGAATGCAGTTAGAAGCCTGAGTAGATCTATAACCCACTATGATAACATGAACGTAGATAAGTATGTTTATGGAGCAACTTGCAATGTGAACAGACTGACTGATGTTGTAGTGGCCAGGCTTAGGCTTGGTTACAAGTACTGACTGATGTTGTAGTGGCCAGGCTTAGGCTTGGTTACAAGTACTGACTGATGTTGTAGTGGCCAGGCTTAGGCTTGGTTACAAGTACTGACTGATGTTGTAGTGGCCAGACTTAGGCTTGGTTACAAGTACTGACTGATGTTGTAGTGGCCAGGCTTAAGCTTGGTTACAAGTACTGACTGATGTTGTAGTGGCCAGGCTTAGGCTTGGTTACAAGTACTGACTGATGTTGTAGTGGCCAGGCTTAAGCTTGGTTACAAGTACTGACTGATGTTGTAGTGGCCAGACTTAGGCTTGGTTACAAGTACTGACTGATGTTGTAGTGGCCAGGCTTAAGCTTGGTTACAAGTACTTCTGGCAGTTTGGGAGACACACAGATGATGATCAAACTAAATGTAAATTATGTGATCAGGCATATGGTCACTCTCTTGAACACTATGTGCTTATTTGTCCACTTATTGAGGAATACAGAGACAGACAGTATAATAACCTATGTGACATGTCAAGATATCTTATTAATGAAAATAAGATACCAGATATACTAAGCAATTTTCCTAAATTTGCTTGTAACAGATAAGTGAACTATAGATATGTAGATATAAATCCATATGTATTCCTGTTAACCCTTTGGGGCCTAGTTCCTAGGCCTTTTGTGTATCCATATGCTCTCGCGCTACCGTCCACAGGATGGATATGGGGTGCACAATAAACTAGCCACTTCGGTGGCAAAATCTATCTAAAATCTTCAAAGCAGGCGAAATTGCAGACCTGGAGAATATAGAGAACTTTCACTGCACGTGTAAGTACAATAAGGCACCTAAATTACTGGGAACGGTTGAAGTCCTTTGACCTGTACTCCTTGGAATCCAGGCAAGAAAGATACATGATAATATACTCTTGGAAAATCCTAGAGGGACTAGTCCCAAATCTGCACACGGAAATCACTGCCTACGAAAGCAAAGACTCAGCAGGAGATGTAACATCCCCCCCAGGGGCGCCAAGAGTACGTGGTGCCCCTGTGATGTTGTAATGTTGCTGTGCTGAGAGTTGCTTCCAGCTGGATTGATGTTACTTAGCTCCTGGTGGAGGTGTGGACGTATCAGTGGTTCATTACTTTGTAATTTGTTCATGACTGTAACCATGTATAGGAGTGAAGCTGATTAATTACCTCTGTAACTTGCCATGATTGTGACCAGATCTACCTGGAGTTCATTACCTTTGTAACTAGTTCAGCTATCATAACTTTGGGGTCCAGTCACTGGACCCATTATGTACCTTTGTAATCTTTTGACTACCGCCCACAGGATGGGTATGGGGTGCATAATAAACATATTAAACTAACTTAGCTCCTGGTGGACGTGATGAAGGTGGAGCATGAGAAATGATGGCTGGTGTGTCAGGGTAGTGAAAATTAAAATTGTATAAAATACCGACAGGTTGTTAGGTAAGACACATATGCAACAGTTAGGTATCTTTATTTCGAAACGTTTCACCTACATATAGGCTTCTTCAGTCGAGTACAGAAAAGTTGATAGAAGCAGAAGATACTTGAAGACGATGTAATTCAATTCAATTCAAAGTTTATTCTCTATAAGGATTACAATGCTGAGTTTACAGAAATTTGGTTATGGTTTGGTTTACATGTAGTAAAATAATAATTACAGAGTGTACCACTAGAACACCTAGCATGGCTAGGTATTACAGAGTGTACCACTAGAACACCTAGCATGGCTAGGTATTACAGAGTGTACCACTAGAACACCTAGCATGGCTAGGTATTACAGAGTGTACCACTAGAACACCTAGCATGGCTAGGTATTACAGTGTACCACTAGAACACCTAGCATGGCTAGGTATTACAGAGTGTACCACTAGAACACCTAGCATGGCTAGGTATTACAGAGTGTGGTATAAACCTTGGTAATAAATACCGACAAGTTGGTTTAGAAAGACACGTAAGCAAACACTATAACATATTTATTAGAAAACGTTTCGGTCCTGGGACCTTGATCACTTAAGAACATAAGAACATAAGAACGAAGGAACACTGCAGAAGGCCTACTGGCCCATGCGAGGCAGGTCCTTATCAAAACAACCTCTGCCTATGATGAGGACGGGTAGACGATGAAATCATGTGACTCCTGTGTTGTTGGGTTGGTGCTGCTTAAGTATCATGTATGCCAAAAACATTGGCATACATGATACTTAAGCAGCACCAACCCAACAACACAGGAGTCACATGATTTCATCGTCTACCCGTCCTCATCATAGGCAGAGGTTGTTTTGATAAGGACCTGCCTCGCATGGGCCAGTGGGCCTTCTGCAGTGTTCCTCCATTCTTATGTTCTTATGACATTCCTCAGGTCACGTGCGTCACATCTCACTCTCCGCCTATTACAGTGTGTACCACTAGAACACCTAGCATGGCTAGGCATTTCGGGCAGAACTTAGTTTAAATCTTAAGTTTAAAATATTACAAAATTATGAGGTAAGTTGGTATTATGGCTAAGTGACTAAATACTAGTTTGTGAGTTTAGCAATGTGAATGCTTTTGTTTTGGCACAATACATAGTTTCAGTATTGGAGTATCACAGGATTCATTATTTTAAGATTGAAATTAATATTTCTGTTTATGGTCAAATGGGTCAGTGAGTGTAAGTGTGAACCACCAGGTGGTATTCGTGTAGTTAGTTGATGGGGTGTATCAGGGAGATAAGATGTTTTCTAATGGTAGTTTTGAAGGTGATGAATGTGTCTGCAGTTCTAGAGTTCTCAGGTAGGGTGTTCCAGATTTTAGGGCCTTTGACATACATTGAATTTTTGTAAAGGTTTAGTCGGACACGGGGAATGTCGTAGAGATGTTTGTGTCTGGTGTTATGCCTGTGGGTTCTGTCACAACTATCAAGAAAGCGTTTTAGGTCAAGGTTGATATTGGAGTTTAAGGTCCTGTAGATGTAGATTGCACAGTAGTAAGTGTGGATGTACTGAACTGGGAGTAAGTTTAGATCTATGAAGAGTGGGGGGGGGGTGTTGCCAGGGATGGGATTTAGTGATTATTCTTACTGCAGATCTTTTGTTGGGTAATTATTGGCTTTAGGTGTGTTGCTGCAGTTGATCCCCAAGCACAGATAGCATAGGAGAGGTATGGATAAATAAGTGAGTGGTATAGTGTGAGAAGGGCAGTTTGCGGCACGTAGTATCGTATCTTGGAGATACTTTTATGGATACTTTTTTGGTTATGTGTTGGATATGGGTGCTGAAGTTCAGGTTGTTGTCGAGGTATAGGCAAAGGAATTTGCCCTCATTATGTCTGGCAATTAGTGTTGTCGATCTTAATGTTAATTTGTTCATCTCCTGCTCTGCTACCAAACATAATATAGTAGGTTTTGTCAACGTTAAGCGTAAGTTTATTGGCTGTCATCCAAGTCGATATTTTGATCAGCTCCTCATTAACAATGGTGTTGAGGGTGGCAAGATTAGGGTGAGAGATGACATAAGTCGTGTCGTCAGCAAAGAGAATGGGGTTCAGGTGTCGAGATACGTTTGGAAGATCATTGATGTATATGAGGAAGAGCAGGGGACCAAGGACACTTCCCTAATCAGTCCATCACCCTTGAAGTTTTGAGGTGGTCAGTCCCTCAGTCTGGAGAAGAGTATTGTTCAATAGTCTGAAACAATATTGAAACAACACTCATTTGACCATAAACAGAAATATTAATCTCAGTCTTAAAATAATGAATCCTGTGATACTCTAATACTGAAACTATATACTGTGCCAAAACAAAAGCATTCACACTGCTAAACTCAAACTAGTATTTAGTCACTTAGCCATAATACCAACTTACCTCATAATTTGTAATATTTTACAATTAAGAATAAAACTAAGTATGCCCGAAATGCCTAGCCATGCTAAGCGTTCTAGTGGTACACTCTGTAATCACAATTTTACTACATGTAAACCAAACAATAACCAAATTTCTGTAAACTCAGCATTGTAATCCTTATAGAGAATAAACTTTGAATTGAATTGAATTGAATTACATCGTCTTCAAGTATCTTCTGCTTCTATCAACTTTTCTGTACTCGCCTGAAGAAGCCTATTCTGTAGGCGAAACGTTTCGAAATAAAGATACCTAACTGTTGCATATGTGTCAGGGTAGTACCTGCCACCCAGGAGCTGCCGTCTTCAGAGAAGGAAGTCAACCGTAAGGATGGACTCCAGCTTTTGGGACCAGCCTGTGGCTGTAGGGTAGGTACTGAAAATGTCTGCTGGCGGACCTGTACTGCCAGTATGGATGTCCTGCCAGGCATGAGAGATAAAGGAAGAGTGTGAGATTATCCCAGCCTACTTCGATCTGCCAGAAGTATCAGTCTGACCTGTGTGGAATAAGGTGACCTTGGAAACAGTCCAGTGACCCAGGCCACCTTGTTTCATGAGGCCAGTGAACCCTAGCAGTGGCACAGGATAATGGACGGTCTTAGTTGCGATAACTGCTCAATCTTGAATTTCAAATGGTGAAGCGTGTTTGTAGAAGGACAATGTGACCTTAGTGGTCATGAAGTGGTCCAGTTGCAGTTACTAGAAAGAATATGGCCCGTTGGAGCTGTTTTCCACGCCAGAAAAACAGAGGTGTGGCCCTAGGGTTAATTTGTGAGTATGATTAGTCGAGCTAAATCATTTCTAGAAGTATGGAAAGGCAGTGGCGCCATATATTTAATTTTAAGGAGAAATAAGTGAGGTTTTGCAGCATCGAGGCATTATTGTGATGTGTTTGCTGATTACATTGCCTTGTGGGTTACCTGGAGTTACTTGGAGAGAGTTCCAGGGGTCAACGTCCCCGCGGCCTGGTCTGTACCAGGCCGCGGGGGCGCAAAGTACTGGAAGACCAGACTCTGGAATACCGCAAGGTACTGGAAGACCAGGCTCTGGAAGACCAGGCACTGGAAGGACAGGCACTGGAAGACCAGGCTCTGGAAGACCAGGCACTGGAAGACCAGGCTCTGGAAGAACAGGCTCTGAAAGACCAAGCTCTGGAAGACCAGGCACTGGGAGACCAGGCACTAGAAGACCAGGCACTGGAAGGCCAGGAACTATAAGACAAGACTCTGGAAGACCAGACTCTGGAAGACCAGGCACTGGAAGACCAGGCTCTGGAAGACCAGGCTCTGGAAGACCAGCCACTGGAAGACCAGCCACTGGAAGACCAGGCACTGGAAGACCAGGCTCTGGAAGACCAGGCTCTGGAAGACCAGGCACTGGAAGACCAGGCTCTGGAAGACCAGGCACTGGAAGGCCAGGAACTGTAAGACAAGACTCTGGAAGACCAGACTCTGGAAGACCAGGCTCTGGAAGACCAGACACTGGAAGACCAGGCACTGGAATACCAGGCACTGGAAGACCAGGCTCTGGAAGACCAGGCACTGGAAGACCAGGCACTGGAAGACCAGGCACTGGAAGACCAGGCACTGGAAGACCAGGCTCTGGAAGACCAGGCACTGGAAGATCAGGCACTGGAAGGCCAGGCTCTGGAAGACCAGGCTCTGGAAGACCAGGCTCTGGAAGACCAGACTGGAAGACCAGGCTCTGGAAGACCAGGCTCTGGAAGACCAGGCTCTGGTAGACCAGGCTCTGGTAGACCAGGCTCTGGAAGACCAGGCTCTGGAAGACCAGACACTGGAAGACCAGGCTCTGGAAGACCAGGCTCTGGTAGACCAGGCTCTGGTATACCAGGCTCTGGAAGACCAGGCTCTGGAAGACCAGGCTCTGGAAGATCAGGCTCTGGAAGACCTGGCTCTGGAAGACCAGGCTCTGGAAGACCTGGCTGTGGAAGACCAGGCTGTGGAAGACCAGGCTGTGGAAGACCAGGCTGTGGAAGACCAGGCTCTGGTAGACCAGGCTCTGGAAGACCAGGCTCTGGAAGACCAGGCTGTGGAAGACCAGGCTGTGGAAGACCAGGCTGTGGAAGACCAGGCTGTGGAAGACCTGGCTCTGGAAGACCAGGCTCTGGTAGACCAGGCTCTGGTAGACCAGGCTCTGGTAGACCAGGCTCTGGTAGACCAGGCTCTGGTAGACCAGGCTCTGGTAGACCAGGCTCTGGAAGACCAGGCTCTGGAAGACCAGGCTCTGGAAGACCTGGCTCTGGAAGACCAGGCTGTGGAAGACCAGGCTGTGGAAGACCAGGCTGTGGAAGACCTGGCTCTGGAAGACCAGGCTCTGGTAGACCTGGCTCTGGAAGACCTGGCTCTGGAAGACCAGGCTGTGGAAGACCAGGCTCTGGAAGACCAGGCTCTGGTAGACCAGGCTCTGGAAGACCAGGCTCTGGAAGACCAGGCTCTGGAAGACCAGGCTCTGGAAGACCAGGCTCTGGAAGACCAGGCTCTGGAAGACCAGGCTCTGGTAGACCAGGCTCTGGAAGACCAGGCTCTGGTAGACCAGGCTCTGGTAGACCAGGCTCTGGAAGACCAGGCTCTGGAAGACCAGGCTCTGGAAGACCAGGCTCTGGTAGACCAGGCTCCACACGACTTATAAATAACAAAAAGGCACAATACCGTGACTGGAACGATACACAAATAACCCGCACATAAAAGACAGAAGCTTACGACGACGTTTCGGTCCGACTTGGACCATTGACAAAGTCACACTAACAGAGGAGGAGCAGGACGGCTATATATAGGCAGGAAGAGGTGGAGGTAGTAGTAGTGGTAGTAGTAGTAGTAGTAGTAGTAGTACAAGAATTGTATATAATACCGACAGGATGAAATGACACATGCACAACACCCGGGCATCCCCACCGTAGACGTTTCGCCATCCAGCCAGCCACTGGATGGCGAAACGTCCACAACAAAGACAACCAGACGCCGCACATGTGTCTAATTTCATCAGTAGATGTAGTAGAAGAAGAAGAGGTAGTAGTAGTGGTAGTGGTAGAAGTGGGAAATAAGGAAGACGAGCCAGTCAAATACAAAGGAAGGGGAGCACTGCAAGAGAGCTAGAAACCCACAGAGGGAGAGCAAGCGCACAGAGGTGGGGGAAAGGGGAAGTGGTGAAATAAAATAAAGAAGGAACAGAAACACGAGACAGGAGAGAGAAAGACAACCCTGAGGAGAAAAGGAGAGAGGAAAGGGGAAGAGGAAGGAGAAAAAGAAGAAGAAGAAAAAATGAGGAATCAGGTTAAGTCACGGGTGTTCTGAAGTTTGGAGCATTTTACAATGTAGTGGGAGAGGAAGGCATCTACAGAGACGAAGCCAGGACTAAGGTTCATACAAGGAAAGTTGTGTATTAGAGAGGATTCAACTAAACGGCGACTGTTCGAGTTGGAAGTAGGGAAGACAGTTTTAGCGGAAGACCAGTCAATAGGATGCCTATGATCTCTGACGTGACAGAAAAGAGCATTGTTAGTGTCGGCAAGCCTAGCAAGCCTTCTGGAGCACAAAAATAGTGTTAGGCTTGCCGACACTAGTTAGTTTAATATGTTTATTATGCACCCCATACCCATCCTGTGGGCGGTAGTCAAAAGATTACAGAGGTACATAATTGGTCCAGGGACTGGACTCCAAAGTTTTGATAGCTGAGCAAGTTACAGAGGTAATGAACTCACAATTTACAAAGGTAATGAACTCACAATTTACAAAGGTAATGAACTCACAATTTACAAAGGTAATGAACTCCAGGTAAGTCTGGTCACAATCATGACAAGTTACAAAGGTATTTACAGATTACAGAGGTACGTAATGGGTCCAGGGACTGGGCCCCCAAAGTTTTGATAGCTGAACTAGGTACAAAGGTAATGAGCTCAGAAGTTACAAAGGTAATGAATTCTGTAGAATGGGTTGCCGACACTAACAATGCTCTTTTCTGTCACGTCAGAGATCATAGCCATCCTATTGACTGGTCTTCTGCTAAAACTGTCTTCCCTACTTCCAACTTTAACAGTCGCCATCTAGTTGAATCCTCTCTAATACACAACTTTCCTTGTATGAATCTTAGCCCTGGCTTCGTCTCTGTAGATGCCTTCCTCTCCCACTACATTGTAAAATGCTCCAAACTTCAGAACACCCGTGACTTAACGGGCAATATTTAGTGCTCCTTGTCACTGATCTTTCAGATAGTTCTGACTGTGAGCTGGTCTCCAGGCCGAAACGACAACCTCAAATCCTGACACAGAGGTGATGAACTGATTACATCGTCTTGCGTTGCCTTTTCTGTGCTCGACTGAAGAAACTGCTGTGTGAGCGAAAATATTTCGGAGCAAAGTGTCTAACTGTTGCACTGTGATCTTACTACTACTACTACTACTACTGCTACTGCTGCTACTATTACTACTACTATTTACTACTATGTACTACTACTACTACTATGTACTACTACTACTATCTACTACTATGTACTACTACTACTACTATCTACTACTACTACTAGCACTACCACTAACTACTGCTACTAGCATTGCCACTAACTACTACTACTACAAGCACTACCACTAACTACTACTACTACTACTACTACTGCCACTGCCACTACTACCACTACTACTACCACTACTACTACCACACACTGCACACACACTGCACACCACTGCACTGCTACTACTGCACTGCTGCTGCTGCCACACTGCTGCTGCTGCTGCCACTGCTGCTGCTGCTGCACTGCTGCTGCTGCTGCTACTGCACTGCTGCTGCACACTGCTGCTGCTGCTGCTGCTGCTGCTGCTGCTGCTGCTGCTGCTGCCTGCTGCTGCTGCTGCTGCCACTGCTGCTGCTACTGCCTGCTGCTGCTACTGCCACTGCCCAACTGCTACTACTGCACACTGCTACTACTACTACCACACACTACCACTACTACTACCACTACTACTGGGAAAATTTTTAATTTTCGAAACTATAGCGCCTAATAAGGTGTTTTTTTGTGCCGATATGAGTCAAAATGTATTTGAAAATAGAAGTGAGGTCAAGGATTCCTTGGCGCATGCGCGGATGTGTGCAGGAGCGGGCACGTATTGTTTTGAATGGTGGTGAGAAGCTGAAAACATGGAACCACAGAGTGACGTTCCACAGTGGCCTAAGGATTAATATAGGCCTCATTTCATAATAGAAGTGTCGTAACTGTTCCTGGTGGAGAGTGAGGAACGGGATTTACGGGACCACAGTAATAGAGTGGTAAAAGTGTGACAAGAGAAGGACCGGGTGACTGACGCGCCACAATGAGACTGTGTCTGGGGAAAATTACCCTTGGATTAATCATCACTCATCGGTCTCAGTCTTAATGGAGTGACCTCTAGTTTGTATAATAGTTGCTGAGACGTTAAATCGTCTTGTGAATTGTAATGTAATTAATGATAATAACGCTAAGTTAAGAGAATATGTGAAGTGAAATAAGTCGACTGCTCCGAGTAGATACTTAGACCTCGTTGTTAACGAGACGAGGAAGGAACTCATGAAAGTCACGACGTCACAAAAGCAAGGACAAACCAGCGGATATCGTCCTGCTGGAATGAAATCGTGTCGATGTAGCGGGACATCGAAAATGAGATAATTGAATCAAGAAATGAGGAATATCAATCTTACAGTTAAGTAACCCTTCTAGTTATAGCAACCTTAGACTGGCCAGTAGTGGTATGTTATAATTAGATAGGTGCAGTGATCCAGCTACATCAAGTGACCACCAGAGAACATCCTGGTAGAAGTGGTGGGATTATGTACAAATATTTTCCTTGATGGATGTATCCATGTGTATCCTACCCTCCTTTCATTCAATGACTAATATAATCTATACAGTCCACAAATAATTGGTAGCACCGTACTTGTGGGTGCTATCCAATCTATGCTGGTCTCGGATAGATATGGATAAGATAGTGAGGTCAGGGGACCACCTGCCGCGACCAGAGGTAGTTAAGTTTCTCACATGTCTGCAGGGTGACTACAGTAAACATATAGTCAAGCACCCTAGGAAATTTTCATAACTACTACTACTACTACTACTACTACTACTACTACTACTACTGCCACTACTACTGCTACTACTGCTACTGCCACTACTGCCACTGCTACTACTGCTACTGCTACACTGCCACTACTACTACTGCTACTACTACTACTAACTACTGCTACTACTACTACTGCCACTACTACTACTACTGCCACTACTGCTACCACTACTGCCACCACTACACTACTACTACTACACCACACTACTACTACTACTACTACTACTACTACTACCTACTACTACTACACTACTACTACTACTACTACTACTACCACTAACACACACTGCACTACTACTACTACTGCTACTACTACTACTACACTACTACTACTACTACTGCTACTACACTACTGCTACTACTACTACTACCTTTTTACTGCTACTACTGCACTGCTACTACTGCTATACTACTACTACTACTACTACTACTACTACTACACTACTAACACACTACTACTAACACTAACTACACTACTACACACTACTACTAATACTACTACTACTACTGCTACTACTACACTAACTACTGCTACTTCTACCACTGCTGCACTACTACTGCTACTTCTACCACTGCTACACTACTACTGCTACTTCTACCACTGCTGCACTACTACTGCTACTGCTACCAGTGCTGCACTACTACTGCTGCACACTGCACTGCTGCACTGCTGCTACTACTGCCACTGCTGCTGCTGCACTGCCTGCTACTGCCACACTGCTGCTACTGCTGCACTGCTGCTACTGCACACTGCTGCTGCTGCTGCTGCCACTTACTGCTACACACTGCCACTTACTACTACACACTGCCACTGCTACTGCACACTGCTGCCTGCTACTGCTACTGCCTTACTGCTGCCACCACTACTACTGCACTGCTACACTGCTACACTGCTGCTACTGCTACTACTGCACTGCCACTGCTACTGCCACTGCTACCACTGCCACACTACTGCTGCACTGCTGCTACTGCACCTGCTGCTGCTGCTGCACTGCTGCTGCACTGCTGCCACTGCTGCTGCTGCTGCTGCTGCTGCTGCCACTGCTGCTGCTACTGCTGCTGCTGCTGCACTTCTACTGCCACTACTACTACTACTACTACTACTACCACTACTACTACTACTACTACTACCACTACTACTACTACTACTACTACCACTACTACTACTACCACTACTACTACTACTACCACTACTACTACTACTACTACTACCACTACTACTACTACCACTACTACTACTACTACCACTACTACTACTACTACTACTACTACTACTACCACTACTACTACTACTACTACTACTACTACTACTACTACTACCACTACTACTACTACCACCTCTTCCTGCCTATATATAGCCGTCCTGCTCCTCCTCTGTTAGTGTGACTTTGTCAATGGTCCAAGTCGGACCGAAACGTCGTCGTAAGCTTCTGTCTTTTATGTGCGGGTTATTTGTGTATCCACACGACTTACTCTCCCACTGACCTTTAAACACCAACAACAATTCGAGATATATTCAAGTTTTTCTTAATTATCGTCAATATCTGAAGCTCTGGAGTAACTATCACTACAATATATATTTGTGAGGTAAGTAAACACTCTCTTATATTGTTATTTACTCCAAAAATATGATAAATCAACGGAAATATGATAATATTAATGGATGACTCAAGTGGCCGAGACTTCGGTGAGTTTACCAAGTTTATTTAAGTTCAATTATACGTAACTAAGTTATATATAAGTTTAGTGATACAAGTTGATAAGTTATATATAGTAACATATATGTAAATTACTTAACATAACCAAAAAAGTGACTTATTTCCATCTAGGTTATTGTTATATTGCTATTAAGCGATGTTTAACCCATGCAGGTCTAGCGCTCTAGGATAAAATGTGATTTATTCATGTTTTAAACCCAGTTATCTGCCCCGGGATAACCAAGAACGTCAGTGTATTATCAAGGACTCTCTCTCCCCCAGGATGCCGCCCACACCAGTCCATTAACACCCAGGTAAACCATAATATGGTTTATTTGCAATTGTGTCGTTACAATTTCAGGAGTCCATTACTGCTAGGTGTAGAGTGACGGCATACCTGGAGTTTACCTGGAGAGAGTTCCGGGGGTCAACGCCCCCGCGGCCCGGTCTGTGACCAGGCCTCCTGGTGGATCAGAGCCTGATCAACCAGGCTGTTACTGCTGGCTGCACGCAAACCAACGTACGAGCCACAGCCCGGCTGATCAGGAACTGACTTTAGGTGCTTGTCCAGTGCCAGCTTGAAGACTGCCAGGGGTCTGTTGGTAATCCCCCTTATGTGTGCTGGGAGGCAGTTGAACAGTCTCGGGCCCCTGACACTTATTGTATGGTCTCTTAACGTGCTAGTGACACCCCTGCTTTTCATTGGGGGGATGTTGCATCGTCCAGGAATCGAACCATGGACACTCCGTGTGTAAGGCGAGAGCCTTACCAACCAAGCCATGGGCTACACACCAAGCCAAGTGCCCGACCTCGTTGCCTGATAACCCGTCGCTGATGACACCGTCTGACCACATGAATTATTATAATCAAAGAAAGCGCCAAACCGACAAGGGTCATTACCAGACGAAGAATAATACAGTGGTACCTCGAGTTCCAGACGGCTGTTCGAGTGCCGATACCAAACGAATTTGTTCCCATAAGGAATAATGTAAATTAGATTAGTCCATTTCCGACCTCCAAAAATACACTTACAGGAGTTAGTTTAATATGTTTATTATGTACCCCAGACCCATCCTGTGGGCGGTAGTCAAAAGGTTACAAAGGTACATAATGGGTCCAGGGACTGTACCTCAACATTACAGAGGTACATAATGGGTCCAGGGACTGTGCCTCAACATTACAGAGGTACATAATGGGTCCAGGGACTGTGCCTCAACATTACAGATACATAATGGGTCCAGGAACTGTACCTCAACATTACAGAGGTGCATAATGGGTCCAGGGACTGTGCCTCAACATTACAGAGATACATAATGGGTCCAGGGACTGTACCTCAACATTACAGAGATACATAATGGGTCCAGGGACTGTACCTCAACATTACAGAGGCACATAATGGGTCCAGGGACTGTACCTCAACATTACAGAGGTACATAATGGGTCCAGGGACTGTACCTCAACATTACAGAGGTACATAATGGATCCAGGGACTGTACCTCAACATTACAGAGATACATAATGGATCCAGGGACTGTACCTCAACATTACAGAGGTACATAATGGATCCAGGGACTGTACCTCAACATTACAGAGATACATAATGGATACAGGGACTGTACCTCAACATTACAGAGGTACATAATGGATCCAGGGACTGTACCTCAACATTACAGAGATACATAATGGATCCAGGGACTGTACCTCAACATTACAGAGGCACATAATGGATCCAGGGACTGTACCTCAACATTACAGAGATACATAATGGATCCAGGGACTGTAATATTCTGCCATATAAGGGCTTTCAACACTGTAAAAACATTGTAACATACCAAGATAAAACCATTCCCAGAATATCTGGAGTTTACCTAGAGTTTACCTGGAGTGTGTTCCGGAGGTCAATGGAAATAAGTCACTTTGTCTAACTTTTTTGTGGTTATCCCAGGTAATTTACACATATGCTGCTATGTATGATAATCTGTGTAACTGTATTTGTGTATACCTGAATAAACTTACTCCCATGTCCTTTCGCATGGTATTTCATTACTTTTTAACAAGTCAATAGAGACTAGCACCTTCCCGAAACTACTCAAGATGGCAAGGGTTACACCAATACATAAAGGTGGTGACCCTACAGACTTAAATAACTATAGGCCAATATCTAACTTACCATTGCTATCCAAAATCTTTGAGAAACTCGTGCACAGGAGACTGTATTCATTTATAACGGCACAAAACATACTCAACCCCTGCCAATTTGGTTTCAGGAAAAATAAAAGCACTAATGATGCAATCATAAAAATGCTAGATCTGCTTTACACAGCATTGGAAAATAAGGAATATCCACTAGGAATTTTTATTGACCTAAGAAAAGCTTTTGACACAGTAGACCACGGCATCCTGCTCCACAAACTTGACCATTATGGTATAAGAGGCCATGCGCTTGCATATTTCAAATCTTACTTTACTAACAGGTATCAGTATGTCACTATTAAAGACACAGCATCAACAACACGGCCACTTGATACTGGAGTTCCGCAGGGAAGTGTCCTTGGTCCCCTGCTCTTCCTCATATACATCAATGATTTCCAAACATATCCCAACACCTGAACCCCATTCTCTTTATAATAATAATAATAATATCTTTATTTACTACAAGTACATGTACAAGGTATACAGTCCTAGCTGACAACAATGACATACTACTTTATAGAAACTCCCTTGTTATGCTCCGCATTTCGGGCAAATTAGGTCAGTGTCCCAGGATGCGACCCACACCAGTCGACTAACACCCAGGTACCCATTTTACTGATGGGGAACATAGACAACAGGTGGAAAGTCACAGACCCTGAGCTGCCTTGGGGATTAGTGTGGACGGTTACAAAGCATGGCTTGCTTCTGCAGTGTTTTAAAAATTGAGGTTGGAGAGTTGAAGGAGGAGGTCTTGCTTCTCCAGGAGGAGATTAGGAGGCTGAAGGTCCACCTCAATGGGTCTGGGAGAGAGTGTGAGGTGGCTGGAGTTGTGGGGAATGAGGCTTCTAGCAGCGAGGTGCAGTCTGTCTCTCGCTGTGAGGAGGCTGTAGTTGGGGAGGCAGCAACGGCTACCAGCAGTGAGGTGCAGCCCAGCACCTGCTACAAGTGGCGAGTAGTTCACAGTAATGGAAGGCGCATCAGAGTAAGGAAAGTTAAGAGTGAAGATCTGAAGGTAGGAAATCGCTTCTCTGTTCTTCAGGATGAATGTACTTCAGTGGCCAGTGAAGGTAAGGGTACTACTGCCCCTGCTAATGGAGGTAAGCGCATTCTTGTGGTTGGTGACTCTCAGGTAAGATACATTGACCGTGCTTTTTGTAATAGGAATAAGAAGATGAGAGATAGAGTGTGCTTCCCTGGAGCTGGTGTTGGGGACATTGTCAACAGGCTGGATAATATCATGTCAGGTAATGGGAGCAAGCCCATTATCTGTCTCAGTGCTGGTGGAAATGATATTGGGAAGGGTAGGAGAGAAGAGCTGCTAGATAAGTACAGGTCAGCTATAGATTTCATTAAGTCTAAGGGAGGGATCCCAATCATATGTAGCATCTTGCCTAGAAGGGGAGTAGAAAATGAATGGTTGTCTAGGGCAATTGGTGTAAATTGCTGGCTAGACAGATACTGCAAGGAACTTGCAATCCCATTCATTGACAACTGGAACAACTTTTATGGCAAACATGATATGTATGCAAGGGATGGGGTACATCTCTCTGGGGCTGGGGTGGTAGCACTTGCAGACTCGATTGAGAAGGCCATTGGTGAAATGCCTATGATTTTAAACTGATGGAAGATAGAGGTATGGGTGTGTGTGGGAAACAAGCAGGTTGCAACACTTGGGTTGGAAACAGTAAATGTATAAAAGGCATTCAGCATGAAGTTATAAATAAAGACAATAGATCAGGTCAGCAAACAAAGGGGGACAGCAGAGGGCAGCAAGGGACTAGCTCCCTTAAGGTTTACTATACTAATAGCAGGAGTGTAAGAAATAAGATAGATGAGCTAAGATTAATTGCAAGTGCAGGAGACATAGATATTATTGCTATAACAGAGACCTGGCTCAATCTGAAAGATAGAGAGATGCCCTCTGAATGTCACATACAAGGCTATAAATTATTCCACACTGACAGGGTCAACAGGAAAGGTGGTGGAGTAGCGATGTATGTCAGAGACAATTTAAATTGTTGTGTTAGACAAGATATTAAATTAGAAGCGTCAGCCACTGAATCTGTTTGGTTACAGCTTCTCGAGGGCCGAGAAAAACTAATTTTGGGTGTGATTTACAGGGCCCCAAATCTTGATAGGGAGTGCAGTAAACTTCTATGGGACGAAATTCGTAAGGCATCTACATACGAAAATGTTGTGCTAATGGGAGATTTCAACTATAGACAGATTGACTGGAGCAATTTGACAGGAAATTTAGAGTCAGGTGACTTTCTTGATACGATCCAGGATTGTTTTTTAAAACAGTTTGTGACAGAGCCAACTAGGGGAAATAACCTCCTTGACTTGGTTCTTGCCAGTAGGGAAACACTAATTAATAATCTTGAGGTTAATGATGAGCTTGGGGAAAGTGATCACAAATCACTCAGTTTTAATATATCATGGAATTCCCCTAATAATGGCAATCAAGTCTCCGTCCCTGACTTTCGCTTGGCTGATTTCATAGGACTGAAAAATTACTTAGGTGGGCTGAACTGGAATGACCTGACTAAGGGTCAGGTAGGTGGTGATGGTTGCCGATATGATGCTTTCCAGGGCATAGTTCTGGCTGCTCAGTCAAATTATGTTCCAAATAGGGAAATCAGATCAAACAAAAATGATCCTAAATGGATGAACAATAGATTAAAATATCTGATTGGTCAAAAGAGAGGTATATATAGGCAAATCAAAAGAGGAGAGGGGCAATTGAGAAATCGATATATTCAGTTAAAGAGAGAAATAAAAAAGGGAATTAGAAAAGCAAAAAGAGATTATGAGGTTAAAGTTGCAAGAGAATCGAAGACTAACCCAAAAGGATTCTTTCAGGTATACAGAAGTAAGATCAGGGACAAGATAGGCCCACTCAAAAGTTCCTCGGGTCAGCTCACTGACAGTGATAAGGAAATGTGTAGAATTTTTAACACATACTTCCTCTCAGTTTTTACACAGGAGGATACCAGCGATATTCCAGTAATGATAAATTATGTAGAACAGGACGATAATAAACTGTGTACTATTAGGGTCACAAGTGACATGGTCCTTAGGCAAATAGATAAATTAAAACCTAACAAATCCCCAGGCCCTGATGAACTGTATGCAAGGGTTCTAAAGGAATGTAAAGAGGAGCTTAGCACACCTTTGGCTAATCTTTTCAACATATCACTACAAACTGGCATGGTGCCAGATAAGTGGAAAATGGCAAATGTGATACCTATTTTCAAAACAGGTGACAGGTCCTTAGCTTCGAACTATAGACCAATAAGCCTAACCTCCATAGTGGGAAAATTTATGGAATCAATAATTGCCGAGGCAGTTCGTAGCCACCTTGAAAAGCATAAATTAATCAACGAATCTCAGCATGGTTTTACAAAGGGGCGTTCCTGCCTTACGAATTTATTAACTTTTTTCACTAAGGTATTTGAGGAGGTAGATCATGGTAATGAATATGATATTGTGTATATGGACTTCAGTAAGGCTTTTGACAGGGTCCCACATCAGAGACTATTGAGGAAAATTAAAGCACATGGAATAGGAGGAGAAATTTTTTCCTGGATAGAGGCATGGTTGACAAATAGGCAGCAGAGAGTTTGCATAAATGGGGAGAAATCAGAGTGGGGAAGTGTCACGAGCGGTGTTCCACAGGGGTCAGTGTTGGGCCCCCTGCTGTTCACAATCTACATAAACGACATAGATGAGGGCATAAAGAGCGACATCGGCAAGTTTGCCGATGACACCAAAATAGGCCGTCGAATTCATTCTGACGAGGACATTCGAGCACTCCAGGAAGATTTGAATAGACTGATGCAGTGGTCGGAGAAGTGGCAGATGCAGTTTAATATAGACAAATGCAAAGTTCTAAATGTTGGACAGGACAATAACCATGCCACATATAAACTAAATAATGTAGATCTTAATATTACGGATTGCGAAAAAGATTTAGGAGTTCTGGTTAGCAGTAATCTGAAACCAAGACAACAGTGCATAAGTGTTCGCAATAAAGCTAATAGAATCCTTGGCTTCATATCAAGAAGCATAAATAATAGGAGTCCTCAGGTTGTTCTTCAACTCTATACATCCTTGGTTAGGCCTCATTTAGATTATGCTGCACAGTTTTGGTCACCTTATTACAGAATGGATATAAATTCTCTGGAAAATGTACAAAGGAGGATGACAAAGTTGATCCCATGTATCAGAAACCTTCCCTATGAGGATAGACTAAGGGCCCTGAATCTGCACTCTCTAGAAAGACGTAGAATTAGAGGGGATATGATTGAGGTGTATAAATGGAAGACAGGAATAAATAAAGGGGATGTAAATAGTGTGCTGAAAATATCTAGCCTAGACAGGACTCGCAGCAATGGTTTTAAGTTGGAAAAATTCAGATTCAGGAAGGATATAGGAAAGTACTGGTTTGGTAATAGAGTTGTGGATGAGTGGAACAAACTCCCAAGTACCGTTATAGAGGCCAGAACGTTGTGTAGCTTTAAAAATAGGTTGGATAAATACATGAGTGGATGTGGGTGGGTGTGAGTTAGACCTGATAGCTTGTGCTACCAGGTCGGTTGCCGTGTTCCTCCCTTAAGTCAATGTGACCTGACCTGACTAGGTTGGGTGCATTGCCTTAAGCCGGTAGGAGACTTGGACCTGCCTCGCATGGGCCAGTAGGCCTTCTGCAGTGTTCCTTCGTTCTTATGTTCTTATGTTCTTATGTTAGCCACCAGGCCACCAGAGCCCCCCTGATGCTGATGACACGACTTATGTCATCTCTCACCCTAATCTTGCCACCCTCAACACCATTGTTAATGAGGAGCTGATCAAAATATCAACTTGGATGACAGCCAATAAACTTACACTTAACACTGACAAAACCTACTATATTATGTTTGGTAGCAGAGCAGGTGCTACACAACTAAACATTAAGATTGACAGCACTCTAATTGCCAGACATAATGTGGGCAAATTCCTAGGCCTATACCTCGACAACAACTTGAATTTCAGCACCCATATCCAACACATCAAAAAAAGTATCCAAAACAGTTGGGATCCTCTCCAAGATACGATACTACGTGCCGCAAACTGCCCTTCTCACACTATACCATTCACTCATTTATCCATACCTCACCTATGCAATTTGTGCTTGGGGATCAACTGCAGCAATACACCTAAAGCCAATAATAACTCAACAAAAAGCCGCAGTAAGAATAATCACTAAATCCCATCCCTGGCAACACCCCCCCCCTCTTCATAGATCTAAACTTACTCCCTGTTCAGTACATCCACTTACTACTGTGCAATCTACATATACAGGACCTTAAATTCCAATATTAACCTTGACGTAAAGTGCTTTCTTGTTAGTTGTGACAGGACCCACAAGCATAACACCAGACACAAACATCTCTACGACATTCCCCGTGTCTGACTAAATCTATACAAAAATTCAGTGTATGTCAAAGGCCCTAAAATCTGGAACACCCTACCTGAGAACTCTAGAACTGCAGACACATTCATCACCTTCAAAACTTCCATTAGAAAACATCTTATCTCCCTGATACACCCCGTCAACTAACTACATAAAAACCACCTGGTGGTTCACACTTACACTCACTCACTCACCCATTTAACTATAAGCATAGAAATACGAATCTTAATCTTAAAATAATGATTCCTAACTAGTCATAAGTTTGCCTGTGATACTCCAATATAGAAACTATGTATAGTGCCAAAACAAAAGCATTCACATTGCTAAGCTCACAAACTAGTATTCAGTCACTTAGTATTTAGTCAACTTACTCCACAATTTGTAATAATTTAGGGTTAAGAATTAATCTAAGTTTGCCCGAAATACCTAGCCATGCTAGGTGTCCTAGTGGTCCCCTTTGTAATTATTTTACTACATGTAAACCACACAATAACCAAAATCTGTAAACCCTGCATTGTAACCCTTATAGAGAATAAACTTGGATTTGATTTGATTTGATAATTGTAATACTATTATTGTTTTGCTACCTCACTGTTATTAATCTAATTAATCATAAAATTGTTGATTACCTAACTTTTGTAATAAAGTGAAATAATGATCATTAGAATGTACCTCTCCATAACCTGTGTCAATGTAAATTAGCCAGTAAGAATTAGTATGTATTAGTCTGCCCAAAATGCCTAGGCATGCTAGTGGCTTTCTTTGTATGTATTTTGTAACAGCTAAACCACGTTACGAACTTTATGACGAAATAAAAAATTTGAATTTTGAATAAAATATACCTGGAGGATGTTCCAGGGGTCAACGCTTCCCTGTGGACCAGTCTATGACCAGACCTCGCATTGGATCAGGGCCTGATCAACCAGGCTGTTACTGCTGGCTGCATACAGTCCAACGTAGAAACCACAGCCCGGCTGGTCAGGTGTTGACTTTAGGTGTCTGTCCAGCTTCCTTCTGAAGACAGCCAGGGGTCTATTGGCAATCCTCCTTATGTATGCTGAGAGGCAGTTGAACAGTCTCGGGCCCCTGACACTTATTGTGTTGTCTCGTAGTATTCTTACAGTACCGCTACTTTTTATTGGGAGGATGTTGCACTGCCAGCCGAGTCTTTTGCTTTCATAGGGAGTGATTTCCACGTGTAGATTTGGGGCTAGTCCCACTTGGATTTTCAAAGTGTATATTATCATGTACCTTTCTCACCTACATTCCAAGAAGTACAGGTCAGTAATTTAGGAGTGTTTTTGTACTTACACATGCAATGAAAGTTCTCTGTATATTCTCTAGGCCTGCAGTTTTGCCTGTTTTGAAAGGGGTTGTTAGTATACAGCAATACTCTAGTTTAAAGAGAACAATTATTGTTATAACCAAGGGGGAAGCGCTAAATTCGGAGGATTATACAGTGCCTGGGCGGGGGGTGTAGAAGGCATTCAGGCTTAATTCAGGGAACTGGAGCACAGATCCAATTCCCTAAATCAAGAGCCCCTCACCAACATCAAGGAACCTTCCTTGAGGGGCTAAAGAGAACAAGCATTCTCTCAAATGTAATTTAAGTTGATATATCTGATAACATTCTAACTTAATGTAACCTGTCAGAGAAGAGTCGTTTCATTTTTCACTTTAGTTCAAATATCTGCTAACATAGCATAATTGATCTTGTTACACTGCTGCTTATGTTGTGCCGAGTGACTGACCTTGTTGCCTGAGAACTCGTCGTTGACGTCACTGACTTACCAGATGAAAAATATTTTGTTTGAATTATTAACCTGGAGGGTTAGTAACCTTGAAAACTCAATAAAGTATACCTAAAGAGTGTTTCTGAGGGATCAACACCCCTGCGGCCTCATGGCGGATCAGGGCCTGGTCAACCAGGCTGTTACTGCCAGCCACACACAAGCCAGTGTATGACCCACCACCTGGCTGGTCAAGTATACTAATTTTAGGTATATGTTCAGCTTCCTCTTGAACACAGCTATTCAGCAGTTAGTCACTGGGGACGGTCAGTTTCATTTCTGTGTGAAGCTTTTGCCACAGCCACGGGGCACCTTTATTTCAACAAGTACATGTACAAGGTATACATGTACAAGGTATACATGTACAAGGTATACATGTACAAGGTATACATGTACAAGGTATACATGTACAAGGTATACATGTACAAGGTATACATGTACAAGGTATACATGTACAAGGTATACATGTACAATGTATACATGTACAAGGTATACATGTACAAGGTATACAGACCATAGCTGACATCAATGACATGCTACTACATAGAAAGCCACTTGTTATGCAGACCATTTTGGGCAAATTAGGTTAGTTTTGTCCCAGGATGCGACCCACACCAGTTGAAACACCCAGGTACCCATTTTACTGATGGGGGAACATAGACAACCGATGTAAGGAAACATATCCAGTGTTTCCACCCTTGCAGGGAATTGAACTCAGACCCTCAGCGTGTGAGAGCCTTACCTACCAGACCACGAGCCACCTGGAGTGCCCCTAGGCAGTGCCCTTAATAATAATAATAATATCTTTATTTCTACAAGTACATGTACAGTGTGTGAGATGAGTGCCCAACTAAACATAATGTCAATGGTTCTCCAATTTCGAGGAACACTGAGGGCAATTTTTTTGGTCAGCACCATGACTACACCTTGAAATTTAATTCCCACAGCCAAAAAAGTCTCCAAAACAATAACCATCCTCTCCAAGATACAGTACTATGTACCTCAAAAAAAAAAAACACTACTTACACTATACCACTCTTCAATCTATCCGTACTTCACCTATTGAAATTGAAAATGAAGTTGAAATGTTTATTTCTCTGTAAAGATTACAATGTCTTGTTTACATATTATAAAATACAGTGGACCCCCGCATACCGTTGGCATCACATAACGTTAAATCCGCATAGCAATACATTTTATCACTAAAATTTTGCCTCGCACAGCACTAAAAAACTCGCTCAGCGCTATTCGTCCGAGACGCGTCTATGTGCGGTCTGAGCCAGCCTCACATGTTCCGCCGGTGGCATTGTTTATAAGCCAGCCTCCGCGGTAACATCCAAGCATACAATTGTAACATTTCGTATTATTACAGTGTTTTTGGTGATTTTATCTGCAAAATAAGTGACCATGGGCCCCAAGAAAGCTTCTAGTGCCAACCCTGTGGTAAAAAGGGTGAGAAATATTATCGAAATACTGTGGTACCATGGTCAACTGCTGATGCTGCTGCTGCTGTAGCACTGTCAGCTGCTGCTGCTGTAGCACCATCAGCTGCTGCTGCTGCTGCTGTACCACCATCAGCTGCTGCTGCTGCTGCTGTAGCACCGTCAGCTGCTGCTGCTGCTGTACCACTGTCAGCTGCTGCTGCTGCTGCTGTAGTACCGTCTGCTGCTGCTGCTGCTGCTGTACCACCGTCAGCTGCTGCTGCTGTACCACCGTCAGCTGCTGCTGCTGCTGCTGTACCACCATCAGCTGCTGCTGTAGCACCATCTACTGCTGCTGTAGCACTGTCAGCTGCTGCTGTAGCACTGTCAGCTGCTGCTGCTGCACTGTCAGCTGCTGCTGCTGCTGTAGCACTGTCAGCTGCTGCTGCTGTAGCACCATCAGCTGCTGCTGCTGCTGTACCACCGTCAGCTGCTGCTGCTGCTGTAGTACCGTCTGCTGCTGCTGTAGCACCCTCTGCTGCTGCTGTAGCACTGTCAGCTGCTGCTGCAGCACCGTCAGCTGCTGCTGCTGTACCACCGTCAACTGCTGCTGTAGCACCGTCTGCTGCTGCTGTAGCACCGTCTGCTGCTGCTGTAGCACTGTCAGCTGCTGCTGTAGCACTGTCAGCTGCTGCTGCTGCTGCTGTAGCTGCTGCTGCTGCTGCTGTAGCACCGTTGTTGGTGTGGCTTATTGAGAATACCAAGAAACAATTAACCCCAGAGGATTTGCCACCCAGGATAACCCAAAAAAGTCAGTGTCATCGAAGACTAACTTATTTCCATTGGGGTCCTTAATCTTGTCTCCCAGGATGCAACCCACACCAGTCGACTAACACCCAGGTGAACAGGGAAAAATGCCTGGAACTAGTGCTCATATTGGTGAATTTAAAGCCAGCAAAGGTTGGTTTGAGAGATTTAAGAATCCTAGTGGCATACACAGTGTGATAAGGCCTGTTCTGGAAGAAAATGCCAAACAGGACCTACAGTACTCAGGAGGAAAAGGCACTCCCAGGACACAGTGTCTCATCAGTCATTGCTGCATCTTCAATAAAGGTAAGTGTCATTTATTCTTCATTTAGTAGACTAGTACATGCACAATATATATTGTGCATGCACTACTCTACTATTGTGCATGTATCCTTCTCTTTGTGTGTAGGAAAACGTATATTTCATGTGGTAAAAATTTTTTTTTCGTACTTTTGGGTGTCTTGCACGGATTAATTTGATTTCCATTATTTCTTATGGGGAAAATTCATTCGCATAACGATAATTTCGCATAACAATGAGCTCTCAGGAACAGATTAATATCGTTATGCGGGTGTCCACTGTATTAATTACAGAGAAGGCCACTAGCATGCCTAGGCATTTTGGGCAGACTAATACTAATTCTTACTCTATACTGACACAGATTATGCAGTATACTGATATTTAAGTTAGGTAACTGTTGTGATTAAATAGATTTACAATACAGTGGACCCTCGACAAACGATGGCATCGTCTAATGTTAAATCCGACTAGCGATACATTTTAACGCAAAAATTTTGCCTTGACTAGCGCTAAAAAACTCGACCAACACGATTTGTTCTGTCTGAGATGCGTCCACTTGTGGCCAGTGTTTACAAGCCAGCCAGCCACCGCGGTCCCATCCAAACATACAATCGGAACATTTCACATTATCACAGCGTTTTATAGTGATTGCACCTGCAAAATAGGTCACCATGGGCCCCAAGAAAGCTTCTAGTGCCAACCCTACAGCAAAAAGGGTGAGAATTACTATGGATATAAAGAAAGAGATCATTGCTAAGTATGAAAGTGGAGTGCATGTCTCCGAGCTGGCCAGGTTGTGCACAAAACCCCAATCAACCATCGCTACTATTGTGACCAAGAAAACGGCAATCAAGGAAACTGTTCTTGCCAAAGGTGCAACTATGTTTTCGAAACAGAGAGCGCAAGTGATAGAAGATGTTGAGAGACTGTTATTGGTGTGGATAAACGAAAAACAGATAGCAGGAGATAGCATCTCTCAAGCAATCATATGTGAAAAGGCTAGGAAGTTGCACGAGGATTTAATTAGAAAAATACCTGCAACTAGTGGTGATGCGAGTGAATTTAAGGCCAGCAAAGGTTGGTTTGAGAGATTTAAGAATCATAGTGGCATACATAGTGTGATAAGGCATGGTGAGGCTGCCAGTTTGGACCAAAAAGCAGCTGAAAAATATGTGCAGGAATTCAAGGAGTACATAGACAGTGAAGAATTGAAACCTGAACAAGTGTTTAATTGTGACACTGTGTGATGGCCCCCTACCAAACTAGCGGTTAAATGGTTAACCTGCCGGCCGGCAGTACCACTGGGTAAGTCATCAATCCCGTTGTGGGGACTGCTGAGCCGGCCTTAGCAGCAGTATTTACCAGAACACCTTACGGTAGACACCTCATATATTACAAAAACACCAATTGGTCTTTACATTAGGTGTTAGTAATATGAAAGCTCGGGATACATATATACACATTAAAATAAATTAATCTTTAATATAATATAAAAACAATCTTTGGTCTAGAGGTATTGAACATACATGTTACAATAATAAATTATTAGCATTTTAAAATAATAAATAATAATTCGTAACCCTACACACAGGGTACAACTTCTTGACACTACTCTGTCACTATATATATATCTATGCTAAAATAATAAGTTATAAATAACATTTGTACAATAATAAATAATTCTTCGTGTATCACGACACCCTTATGACGCTCTGTGTCACACGACACTTATCCATGGTGTGTTGTGATGCTCCTTCTCAACTGTGTCACTTGACACCCTTTTCTCTGTGTCACATGACACTTATCCGTGTAATGACGCTCCATCAAACGTGTCCCTTGACACCCTTTCCTCCATGTAATGACGCTCCTGCTCAATCGTGTCACTAGACACCCTTTTCTCTGTATCACACGACACTCCAGCTCTCCGTGTCACACGACACCCTTTTCTCTGTGTCATACACAATATCTCTACTGAGTCACTCTTGACACCCTTGTCTCTGCGTCGCACACTATCACCCACAGCGTCTTTCTTATCAGAAGCCAGTCACATGACACTATTCAATGTACACTACAACCATACCTTCTTCAGTGTCACACGACACCCTTTTCTTCTCAGTGTTCCACTACGGTCCTATAGCATATCTCAGTATTACACTCCATTATACTTCCTTAAGTGTCACACTACGGTCCCAGCCCAGTTCAGTGTCACACTCCAACCTTTTCTTCACGTAGTGTCCCACTAAAACAGCATCGGATGACTCGGCCCACAGTTGACCAGAGTAGGCAGTGAGTCCGCAGACATCACCTGTCCTGTAAATACTCTCTAAGGCCGGCAGAAGCACACCGTAAGGTGGTCTGGTGAGCACTTCCTACCGCCTTCAAGACCAGTTGATAAATACTGTTTGTAGAACACCATGCTGCAAGCTCACTGAATGCGGCTGTCAAGTAACTGAGGCCAACAGACTCGGTGAGCTGCGGTGAGCGCTTCTTCTAATGCCAGTAGATATATACGTATAATAAGACGGTCAGACGAATACTCTACTGCCAGTAGATGTCTACCGTAAGGTGTTCTGGTAGTTACTGCTGCTAAGGCCGGCTCAGTAGTCTCCACAAGGGGTTTGATGATGTACCCAGTGGTACTGCCGGCCGGCAGGTTAACCATTTAACCGCTAGTTTGGTAGGAGGCCGTCACACACTGACAATGTTGTGAAACACTTTAGGAATGTCATAAAGGAACGGGAGGTACAGGCCTCTATGGACAGATATGTTGTGTGACAGAGGTCCAGTGACTCTCAAGCTGGTCCTAGTGGCATTAAAAGAAGAAGGGAAGTAACCCCAGAAAAGAACTTGACACCTCAAGTCCTAATGGAAGGGGATTCCCCTTCTAAACACTAACACGTACCAATGCGCATGCCGGGGACTACCTAGATGGGAATTTCCCAAATTCCTTCTATCTTGCTCCAACTGAGCCCACGGAAGTCACCGAGATTATAAAGTCACTTAAAAATAACTCAGGGAATCTGTCTCATGTCCCACCATTATTGTACAAGAGAGTGGCCCATGTCCTCTCGCATACTATCTCATTACTTTTTAACAAGTCACTAGAAACTAGCACCTTCCCGAAACTACTCAAGACGGCAAAGGTTACACCAATACATAAAGGTGGTGACCCATCAGATTTAAACAACTATAGGCCAATATCAAACTTACCATTGCTATCCAAAATCTTTGAGAAACTCGTGCACAGGAGACTATATTCATTTATAACGGCACAAAACATACTCAACCCCTGCCAATTTGGATTTAGGAAAAATAAAAGCACTAATGATGCAATCATAAAAATGCTAGATCTGCTTTACACAGCATTGGAAAATAAGGAATATCCACTAGGAATTTTTAATGACCTAAGAAAAGCTTTTGACACAGTAGACCACGGCATCCTACTCCACAAACTTGATCATTATGGTATAAGAGGCCATGCGCTTGCATATTTCAAATCTTACCTTACTAATAGGTATCAGTATGTCACCATTAAAGACACAGCATCAACAACACAGCCACTTGATACTGGAGTTCCGCAGGGAAGTGTCCTTGGTCCCCTGCTCTTCCTCATATACATCAATGATCTTCCAAACGTATCTCAACACCTGAGCCCCATTCTCTTTGCTGATGACACGACTTATGTCATCTCTCACCCTAATCTTGCCACCCTCAACACCATTGTTAATGAGGAGCTGATCAAAATATCGACTTGGATGACAGCCAATAAACTTACGCTTAACGCTGACAAAACCTACTACATTATGTTTGGTAGCAGAGCAGGAGATGCGCAAATTAACATTAAGATCGACAACACTCTAATTGCCAGGCATAATGAGGGCAAATTCCTAGGCCTATACCTCGACAACAACCTGAACTTCAGCACCCATATCCAACACATAACCAAAAAAGTATCCAAAACGGTTGGGATCCTCTCCAAGATACGATACTACGTGCCGCAAACTGCCCTTCTCACACTATACCATTCACTTATATATCCATACCTCACCTATGCTATCTGTGCTTGGGGTTCAACTGCAGCAACACACCTAAAGCCAATAATAACCCAACTAAAAGCCGAAGTAAGAATAATCACTAAATCCCATCCCTGGCAACCCCCCCCCCCCCACTCTTCATAGATCTAAACTTACTCCCTGTTCAGTACATCCACACTTACTACTGTGCAATCTACATCTACAGGACCTTAAATTCCAATATTAACCTTGACCTAAAATGCTTTCTTGATAGTTGTGACAGAACCCACAGGCACAACACCAGACACAAACATCTCTATGACATTCCCCATGTCCGACTAAACCTTTACAAAAATTCAATGTATGTCAAAGGCCCTAAAATCTTGAACACCCTACCTGAAAATTCTAAAACTGCAGACACATTCATCACCTTCAAAACTACCATTAGAAAACATCTTATCTCCCTGATACACCCTGTCAACTAATTATACGAATACCACCTGGTGGTTAACACTTACACTCACTCACCCATTTGACCATAAACAGAAATATCAATCTCAATCTCAAAATAATGAATCTTAACTAGTCATAAGTTGGCCTGTGATACTCCAATACTGAAACTATGTATAGTGCCAAAACAAAAGCATTCACATTGCTAAACTCACAAACTAGTATTTAGTCACTTAGCCATAATACCAACTTACCTCATAATTTTGTAATATTTTAAACTTAAGATTTAATCTAAGTCTGCCCGAAATGCCTAGCCCTGCTAGGTGTTCTAGTGGTACACTCTGTAATTATTATTTTACTACATGTAAACCACACAATAACCAAATTCTGTAAACTCAGCATTGTAATCCTTATAGAGAATAAACTTTGAACACCATCCACTCTCTCCCCTCCTCCCATCCCATCAATCATCACCAGATCTTCAATAAAGGTAAGTGTCATGTAATTGTACATGTCTTCTTCAGTTTGTGTGTATTAAAATTAATATTTCATATGGTAAATTTTTTTTTTTTTTCAATACTTTTGGGTGGCTTGCACGGATTAATTTGATTTCCATTATTTCTTATGGGGAAAATTAACTCGACTAACGATAATTTCGATTAATGATGAGCTCTCAGGAACGGATTAATATCATTGGTCGAGGGTCCACTGTACTGAGGTAGTTCAAAACATTTAAGAATAGTATTACATTTTGCAAATTTAGTAATGAGAATGGTTTTGTCTTAGCATGATACACAGTTTCTATTTAAGCTCCTATACAGGAGTATCTCAGGCAAACTTATGACTAGCCTGGGGATCTACTACACCAGATCACCTTAAACCATCAATAACCCAACAAAAAGCTGCTGTGCGGACTGTCATCAATATTACTGTGCCTACTATATATACAGAGCATTAAACTCCAACATAAACCTTCCTTGGAAACTGTTCCTTGATAGCTACAACTGAACACACACACACACACAACTCAAGATACAAAACCCTTTTCGATATCCCCCATGTCTGACTTACCTTGTTCAGAAACTCAATACTCATAAAGTGTCCTAAGATCTAGAATTCATTACTCAAATCACTGAAAGGTCCCCCCTGTTTGCCAATCAAAAGCCATTATTAAAAATCACCTCATCTCCCTAACTAAACCAGCACTATACAAAAGAAAACCATCTCATCCAACTCTCTGTTCTTCCAGTTTTCCTCAAACTCCCATAGAAAATTAATTACACATATTGTTCCATTATATTCTACTGTAGCTAAGTAACTTTCTGTATCTTCATCTGTTTCAATCATTCCACAAAACTGAAGACACTGAATCAGTTTGAAACAACAAATCATTATTTTACACTTGAAGGCATGTAAAATAAAACGTAGATCTACGTTCGGAGCGCTACGCGAGTGAACTTGTTTTTTTGTTTAAAACAGCGACTTTGCGGTGTATTTCCATATGGTATTTATGGTTGTATTCTCGATTTCTTGGTCTCTAAGCATTAGAGATCGCGTTACTGAAAGAAATATCCTTACTGGGGTCAATATGCTTAGGTTAGCCCATTCAAACCCCTGCACAAAAGCCCTCCAAACTTTCCTCAGTTCTGGTGAACATCCTTCCAGATGGATATAAAAAACTGGAACCGACCTCTGCATGAACCAGCTACATGATCTATATCAAGTTGGACAACAGAGACATTTCCCTGCTCCATGGGATATTACCCCATTCCAAACTACCATTCCTCCATTTCCCCCCAAAACTCTTTTTAAATCACAACCAAAGCTTCGTCTTGAAGCCAAACATGATGCCTTAAGCTGTATTGATAACTTAGTCACACAGAACAATCTTTCACAAATTATTTACGTCGATGGTTCTGTTCACCAGTCCACTGGTGCAGCTGGTAGTGCTGCTGTAGTCACACAGAGTGATGGCTCTCATAAAGAAATTGGAGCACGCATCAATAACTGGGCCTCTACCCTTCAAACAGAACTGTTTGCCATACTCCTTGCACTCAAATGTGTCCATGTATCAAAGATTGACAGTTTAATTGTAACTGATTCTCTGTCATCCATAAATGCTCTCAACTCATTAAGCATAAATTGTGGCATGCTTGTGTCAGAAGCCAGACACAGGTATGGTAGGATTGTGGACAGTGGAGTCAGAGTGCACATGCTGTGGATTCCATCTCACATTGGTCTTCAGATGCATGATAGAACTGATAAATTGGCTAAGCTGTATGCTTTCAAAGAGGGAGTAGATTACAATCTTGGGTTGTCAGTTAGCAGTTTGAGAACAATAATACGAAAAGAACTTCAACTGAACTTTATTGACTTAAGACTTAGGGAGATTGACACAAGTCAGTCCATCTATCATCATTCTATCATGCAGGAGGAGCCACATGTCTATGGTGCATCCAACAAAATAAGCAGACTCTTGGATGTCACTACTGCCCGGCTCCGGCTGGGTTACAAGTATCTTTGGGAGGTTAAATCACCACCACCAGATGTAGACCAAACGAAATGTAAACTTTGCCAGATGGACTATTGTCACACCTTGCGTCATTATGTACTGGAGTGTGATCAAATTAATGAATTTAAAGACAACTCACTCAGAAATGTTCAAGAAATGGCAAAGTATTTTATCCACAGTGGTATATTACAGACCATTCTGGAGAAATACCCTGACTTTGCTAGCTGTAAATAAAGCATTACCACGTGTGTGTGTGTGCTTGTGTGTATGCATATATTTGTATGCTCGTGTGCATGTGTCTGTGCGTGCACTCTCGTGTGGGTGTATGACCCACTTAATATTTGTATTTATAACTCATTACAATTGTGACCAGGTGTGGACGTATCAGTGGCTCATTACTTTGTAATTTGTTCATGACTGTAACCATGTATAGGAGTGAAGCTGATTCATTACCTCTGTAACTTGCCATGATTGTGACCAGATCTACCTGGAGTTCATTACCTTTGTAACTTGCCATGATTGTGACCAGATCTACCTGGAGTTCATTACCTTTGTAACTAGTTCAGCTATCATAACTTTGGGGTTCAGTCCCTGGACCCATTATGTACCTTTGTAATCTTTTGACTACCACCCACAGGATGGGTATGGGGTACATAATGAAGATATTAAACTAACTTTTGATAGAATGGAAGATATATTACAGAAATGGAGATGATTTTAATTAGTTTCACAATGAAAAATACCTTGAAATTGAGCTCAACATAGCAGAAATGTTCGACTGGCCAGTCTAATATGTTGTCATAAATGGGATGACATTATTTATACAATTATTACAATAATTCAGTAGTCTGCATAACAGTAAATCTTCTATTTTTTGTGCTTACCTGGAGTTTATCTGGAGAGGGTTTCGGGGGTCAACGCCCCCGCGGCCCGGTCTGAGACCAGGCCTCATGGTAGATCAGGGTCTGATCAACCAGGCTGTTACTGCTGGCTGCATGCAAGCTGACGTACGAGCCACAACCCCAGTTGGTCAGGTGCTGACTTTAGGTGCCTGTCCAGTGCCTTCTTGAAGACAGCCAGGCATCTATTGGTAATCCCCCTTAAGCATGCTGGGAGGCAATTGAACAGTCATGGGCCAAGGACACTTATTGTGTTGTCTCAGTGTACTCGTGGCACCTCTGCTTTTCATCGGGGGAATGTTGCATCTCCTGCCAAGTCTTTTGCTTTCATATGACGTGATTTTCGTGTGCAAGTTTGGTACCAATCCCTCCAGGACCTTCCAAGTGTATATTATCATGTATCTCTCTCGAATAAAAATTCAAAATGGAAAGCAAGAGTAATATAAGAGGGGCCTGGAGACTTGACTAATGAACAGAGAAAATGTTATTTTAGTACCAGGAATATCTGCAGTGTTTATTCTGGACCCTATTTTGAAATTTGTGTGAAACTAACCACTTTATTGGGTAGTTGAAATACTAGCAAAATAGCTACGAGTTTGGCAGACTGGAAGAATGGAATGGGCCAAAAATAGGGCATAAAGTGGGTGAAATTGCCGATGTGTAAATATCACCATTGGGTCAAGTGTATTCTAACCTAACCACTCTGTAATCTGGCAAAATCACTAATCCTGCACCCTACAGGTCCCGATGATGCCAGATTAGTGATGGCCAACCTGTAATAACAATACTGTAATATGATCTGAGAAATGGTCAGTGGAAATTGTCGGTTGGAGAGTGAAGAACTTAGTCCATAGTGTACCTTCAAATATAGAATGCAAGGGAAGTGTCACATTGGTCATTTTTGGGAAAAATTGAGAGGTAACCAGGACAGTGTCATTCGTTAATGTTGTGATCGTTTAGGTGGGGGAGCAGAGGAAGTCTATCTAGACTTAAGTGAACTATCCAAAAATTGTTGCACTTTCAAGGGAGAAGCCAGAAGCAAGGTCAACGATGTGCAGAGGTCTTATGTATCAAAAGGGTCAGGCTGAACCTAGATACCAGAGTAGGGCAATGAAATGTTACCAGAAGAAGGTACCAGGTTGTTAAAGAAGTCTGAAGAATTGTCTAAAGATGAGGCAAGATAGAGAAGGGGGTGCTGCAGGAGAAAGAGGTCTGGAAGGAGGAATTTCATGGACATGGGTCTCTATGGTGAGGTTTCTTTCTTTTTCTTTTGTCTTTTTTCAAAAAAAAAAAAAATAAAAAAAAAGCATGTGGAGGGGTAACTCCTAGGAATAAAAGGGGTTATATACACCTACCATCCAACTTATGACCACTCGACTTACGACCGTGTTTTTTATGCCAAGTTTCTGGAAAATAAACAAGTACAGTGGACCCCCGCATAACGATGGCATCGCATAGCGATTTTTCCGCATAACGATTACTTTTATCGCAAAATTTTTGCCCCGCATACCGATTAAAAACCCGCATACCGATTTTCGTCCGAGACGCGTCCAATGTGCCCTCAGCCAGCCTCACATGTGCCGCTCCGTCCCATTGTTTACCAGCCAGGCTCCGCGGTAACATCCAAGCATACACTCGGAATATTTCGTATTATTACAGTATTTTCGGTGCTGTTTCTGGAAAATAAGTGACCATGGGCCCCAAGAAAACTTCTAGTGCCAACCCTACACCTCAAAGGGTAAGAATTACTATAGAGATGAAGAAAGAGATAATTGATAAGTATGAAAGTGGAGTGCGTATAGCCGACCTAGTCAAGCTGTACAAGAAACCCCAATCAACCATCGCTACTATTGTGGGCACCAGAAAGACAATCAAGGAAGCTGTTCTTGCCAAAGGTTCAACTGTGTTTTCGAAACAAAGATCGCAATTGATGGAAGATGTTGAGAGACTCTTATTGGTGTGGATAAATGAAAAACAGATAGCAGGAGATAGCGTCTCTCAAGCGATCATATGTGAAAAGGCTAGGAAGTTGCATGACGATTTAATTAAAAAAATGCCTGCAACTAGTGATGATGTGAGTGAATTTAAGGCCAGCAAAGGTTGGTTTGAGAGATTTAAGAAGCGTAGTGGCATCCATAGTGTGATAAGGCATGGTGAGGCTGCCAGTTCGGACCACAAAGCGGCTGAAAAATATGTGCAGGAATTCAAGGAGTACATAGAAACTGAAGGACTGAAACCTGAACAAGTGTTTAATTGTGATGAAACAGGCCTGTTCTGGAAGAAAATGCCAAGCAGGACCTACATTACTCAGGAGGAAAAGGCACTCCCAGGACATAAGCCTATGAAAGACAGGCTTACTTTGTTGATGTGTGCCAATGCTACTGGTGATTGCAAAGTGAAGCCTTTATTAGTGTATCACTCTGAAACTCCCAGAGCGTTCAGGCAAAAGAATGTCCTCAAGGATAATTTGTGTGTGCTGTGGAGGGCAAACAGTAAGGCATGGGTCACTAGGGAATTTTTCTATAACTGGTTACACCATGCATTTGCCCCCAATGTGAAAAATTACCTAACTGAAAAGAAATTAGAACTTAAGTGCCTCCTGGTGTTAGACAATGCCCCTGGTCATCCTACAGACGTGTCAGAGCGACTTTATGGGGACATGAGCTTCATTAAGGTGAAGTTTTTGCCTCCTAATACCACTCCTCTCCTGCAGCCCATGGACCAGCAGGTTATTTCCAACTTCAAGAAACTGTACACAAAAGCTCTGTTTGAAAGGTGCTTTGTAATGACCTCAGAAACTCAACTGACTCTAAGAGAGTTTTGGAGAGATCACTTTAATATCCTCAATTGTGTAAACCTTATAGGTAAGGCTTGGGAGGAAGTGACAAAGAGGACCTTGAACTCTGCTTGGAAGAAACTGTGGCCAGAATGTGTAGACAAAAGGCATTTTGAAGGGTTTGAGGCTAACCCTGAGAATCCTGTGCCAGTTGAGGAATCCATTGTGGCATTTTGTGTTGTACACAGAGTTTATCCTAAACCTTACAGTATAAAATACAGTACTAACAGCATAAAAAGTAAAGTAAAACATGAAATACCAAAGTAAAATAAAGTCATTACAAAAATGTTTTGTTGATATTCAGTAGTAAAGTTCGATTTATAACCATTTCGACTTAAGACCGGTTTCTCAGAACCGAAC